>NC_053495.1:3286185-3571185 GCF_905171775.1 Rana temporaria | reverse complement strand
ATTTTTACTTATTTTATTGTCAATTGTCGCCACTGTGCCCATCAATTGTCGCCACTGTGCCCATCAATTGTCGCCACTGTGCCCATCAATTGTCGCCACTGTGCCCATCAATTGTCGCCACTGTGCCCATCAATTGTCGCCACTGTGCCCATCAATTGTCGCCAGGTTGCCCCCTCAAATACCACCAGATTGCCCACCCCCTGCTTGGCACTTACTTTTCTCGGGTCAGCCATCCTCCCTCCACGCTCCCTCGATGTCTTCTCCCGCCCTAGATGTCGCTTCAGCCAATCGGGTTACCGGTAACCAGACCCGGTGAATCTGATGGGCTGAGACGTGTGTCAGTGTTAACCAAGGAACGCACACCTGTGCGTCCGTCCCCTGGTTAACTATTTGGAAGCCGATTAGAGCCCTCAGGCCACTGGCTCTGATAGACACTTCCAAAAACCAACAAACTGCTGTTATTCAGATGGCCGGCGCTCACCGGGATAGTCTGAATAGTGGGCGGCGCCAGCGACAATACATGAATCTATGTATTGTCGACTTGAGTGACAGGTGCAGGGGAGAGAGGGGGCGGTGCTCCTGTGCCCACTATGGACGCACCACCACTGGCGCCGGTCCAGAAGTGGTTAAGAACTTGCGCAAGCTGCATTTTTAACAAGAGACATTAATTTCTGTTATTTACAAGAGACATTAATTTCTGTTATCTCTGAACACCTATTGGTTTGACTGACCTCCGAGTAGAAGAAGCAGAATAACTGTCTCTATGACAGTCCAAGAACCCCAGGAACGGACGTCTGTTCTTGCTACCTTTGTTTTGCCACGTCATTGCGGCAAGTGAACCTGTTCTTACATAAGGAGCCCAAAATCCCACCTATAAGCCCTTCGTATTGTCATTTAATAGCCTGTTGGCTTTAAGCTTTTGTAGAAGTGATACATTGTCTTCTTTTTCTTCCTCCTCTTAGATTGAAATAGAAGACGGGTCTGAATTGACGTCCGAGTTCCTCTACGACGAAGTCCACCCCAAACAACACGCCTTCAAACAGGCCTTCGCCAAACCCAAGGGACCCGCAGGGAAGCGCGGCCAAAAGCGCCTCATCAAAGGCCCCGGGGAGAACGGAGAGGACAGTTAGAAGGAGGCGAATCCCACCCTGACCAGGGCTTCCGTTGATTTGGCAGGATTGGGCCTGCGCCGAGTGCGAGATCCTCCGTTGGGTTATTTTTTGTTGTTGCTTCCTCTGCGATACGGCAGGTTGGGTTGGTGTGGGTTGGGCCCCAGGAAACCTCTGCCCCTCCCCCATCCTCCCTCCCTTTTTATTTTTTCTGCTCGTGGCTTGCTCCATTCGGATAAATCCTTTTTTTTTTTTTTTTTCTTCCTTTTGTAAAAATTTTCTGCTTTTGTTTATGCCAGAATGATGTGGGAGCTGGTGAAAATCTCCCCGCGCATGCTCATGGAGATGCTTCGACGTGCCTCTTCCTTGTGTCAATGCAAATCCTAGAGGACTAATTATATATATAAAATATGCACTAAATTACCAAAAGTTTAGGGACGCCCGAACTTTAATGGCATCCCAGTCTTATAGGTAGATTCAGAAAGACTTAGGCTGGTGTATCAGTAGATACGCCAGCCTAAGTCTGAATGTGCGCCGGCGCTAATTTAACGGTATTCTGGTAACCAGATACGCTTAAATTAGGCACAGATACGAGCGGTGTAAGTGTCTTACACCCTCGTATCCTAAAGTGTAATTTTTAGGCTGACCGCTAGGTGGCGCTTACATTTGCGGTCGGCGTAGAATATGTAAATCACTAGATACGCCTATTCATGAACGTACGCCCAGCCGACGCAGTACAGATACGCCGTTTACGTAACGCATTATCAGGCCTAAAGTTATTCCATCAAATAGCTGGACTAGTAATGTTAAGTATGGCCGTCGTTCCCGCGTCGAAATTTGAAAATTTTAGGTCGTTTGCGTAAGTCGTCCGTGAATAGGGATTTACGTCCACGTCAAAATCAATAGGACCGTGCGGCGTACTTAGCCGCAATGCACACTGAGATATGTAGGTGGACGGTGCATGCACCGTTCCAAAAAAACGTCAATCACGTCAGGTCAACCCAAATTAACATAAAACACGCCCCCTCAGCCTATTTTGAATTAGGCGCGCTTACGCTTATAGCTGCAAAGGGCGGGGCCAACTCAATATTGAACCCTCCGGACTAAGACTGGGATGCCATTAAAGTTCATGTGCGTGTAAAGGCGGGCGTCCCAATACTTTTGACAATATAGTGTATATTGTGATCCTCCGGACAATCTGGATTCTCAATGGAGTTTCCATTTTTTTTTTTTACGTAGCGCCGCCATTGCTCGCCTTCCCCGTCTGTTACCGTTTATTTTATTGAAGTTGCACAATCGATATCTCGTGTTACATTTCGTGAAATTGCTTCCAAGACTTGAAAATAAATCTTCTATCTTTTGGGGGAATTTTAGGGCGCTACATTATCTTGTTACATTTTAGAACAAAGGACAATATCTTTTTTTTTTTCTCCCGTATTTTGGCCGTACGCGACGCATGACACGTACAGCGGGCGGACGCTGTCGCCGGTTCTCTTTGGTCGTACGCTTGCTGCCAGATATTTTAAGGCTGCTGATGTCATCCGGGACTGTTTCCGATTCTCTCCTGGGCGTGGTCTACATTCCAGACAATAGCAGTAGTTGGTCGATCGGAATCTATCTTTGAAGAAGAGTCACATGATCTCACCCATAGCCCTGTATTTTCTATAGAAAGAAAAAAAATACCTAAATAAATGAACTTTGTTTTTTAAATACTTTGACTTGATGTGACTTCATTGTGACATGAAAGGCTTGAAGGTGAACTTGTCATTAAAATGTATACAAAGTCTACTGGGGTGCCATCCGGGTTCCCCCAGTTTGCCACGGTGCAGACAGGCTTCGCCCCCCGATCAGTGTCATGAACTGCTATGGTGCAGACAGGCTTTGCCCCGGATCAGCGTCATGAGTTATCATGGTGCAGATGGGCTTTGCCCCGGATCAGTGTCATGAGTTGCCATGGTGCAGACAGGCTTTGCCCCCGATCAGCGTCATGAGTTGCCATGGTGGAGACAGGCTTTGCCCCCGATCAGTGTCATGAGTTATCATGGTGCTGGCAGACTTTGCCCCTGATTAGCGTCATGAGCTGCCATGGTGCAGATGGGCTTTGCCCCCGATCAGCGTCATGAGCTGCCATGATGCAGACAGGTTTTGCCCCCGATTAGTGTCATGAGCTGCCATGGTGCAGATGGGCTTTGCCCCCGATCAGCATCATGAGTTGTCATGGTGCTAGCAGGCTTTGCCCCCGATCAGCATCATAAGCCGCCATGGTGCAGACAGGCTTTGCCAACCCGATCAGCATCATAAGCTGCCATGGTGCAGATGGGCTTTGCCCCTGATAAGCGTCATGAGTTGCCATGGTGCGTGCAGGCTTTGCCCCTGATCAGTGTCATGAGTTGTCATGGTGCTGGCAGGCATTGTCCCTGATCAGCACCATAAGTTGCAATTGTGTGGACGGGCTTTGCCCCTGATCAACGTCATGAGTTGCAATGGTGTGGACGGGCTTTGCCCCGATCGGCACAACAAGTTGCCATGATGCCCGTCAGAAGGCTGTAACGGTTTTACAGCAAAGCTGGCCTTGGCTGAAATAAAATGAGGATCATGGCTGCCTCCTATAATCACCTGCTGACCATGACGTTTATTACGTACGTCGGTCAGCAAGTGGTTAAACTTACCCGATTGGTTTATATATAGCCGCACCTATTTGGTTATTATTTGCCGGCCAACGTATACAAAGCTTACAGTGTCTACAAAGGTTCCCATGAAGCCCATCACAGCACATCAGTTATGCATTGCCCCGGTAGAGGTGTATGGGGGGGACACTGCTTGTTCTTGGTGGCTTTGTCTATTAGAAGTCCCGGTACCAGCTCCAGAACACACATACACACCAGAACCCAGTCACCCGAGAATAAAAGTTCTGGTGTGTATGAGGACCTGGTGGTTGGCATGAAGGCAACAAAACACAAGTTCAAACGGATATCTTGTGTAGGAGGGACCCACCATTGGAAGTCTGTCCTCCTCGTAGGTCAGAGAGTTCCTCACCATTGTTACCTTCTTTCCCGAGAGAAAACTCTGCGAAATGTTTCAGGAAATCTGCTTACTCTGGATGAACGTTAATCCGCCACAGAGATCCAATTTAATTTCGGTAGGCTGAGCCAGATTATTGCGAACATCTACTAAAGAAGATAAAAAGTCGATGGATGATAATCCCCTTGAAGAGACTCCAGACACAGAACGAGATCTGGTTGTTTTTGCGGCAGCCTCACGGTGTTGTCTAACAGGAACCAATAATAGTTAGGGGGGTCAATGTATTTTATTTTTTATTTTTTTGGTGTAAGGGGCTGACTCGTCCTCTGAGAAGGAAGACACATTAGTAGTTGTTACAAAATATACTTAGTAAATCTCTTGTTGGAGCCTTTCTGATGCGTAGCGATAAAACTGCCCCCATAATGTGCGTTGGCCCTAGTATGTTGGGAATACAGTAATGAAGGTGTGGGGGGGGGGGGGGGGGAAGAACCTTGGGTGGGGAAGGAAAACCAATGAAGCCAATGAGTAAGGGGCTGCCTCATCACCTGAGAAGGAAGACCCGTCAGCAATAGTTACAAACAATACTTTGCAAATCTCTTGCTGCAACCATTCCAGTGCGCTGTGATAAAACGGTCTGCAAAATTTTCATTGGTCCCAGTATGTTGGGAATACAGTAATGATGATGGAGTGGATAGGATGGAAGAACCTTGGGTGGGGAAGGAGCCAATGAGTAAGGGGCTGCCTCATCACCTGAGAAGGAAGACCCGTCAGCAATAGTTACAAACAATACTTTGTGAACCTCTTGTTGGAACCATTCCAATGCCTTGTGATAAAACGGTCTCCAAAAATTTTCTTTGGTCACAGTATGTTGGGGAATACGTTAATGACGATGGGGTGGAAAGGATGGAAGAACTTAGTTTTTTTACACAAGAAATGGGATGGAAGAGCTTTGGGTGGAGGAAGGAACCAATGAGTGAGGTGCTGTCCCATCTTCTGAGAAGGAAGACCCATCAGCAATAGTTACAACCTATACTTTATCAATCTCTTGTTGGAGCCATTCCAGTGCGTTGTGATAAAACTGTCTCCAAAATTTTCTTTGGTCCCAGTATGTTGGGAATACAGTAATGAAGATGGGGTGGAAGAACCTTGGGTGGGGAAGGAACCAATGAGCAAGGAGCTGTCCCATCTCCTGAGAAGGAAGACACATTAGCAATTGTTACAAAATATACTTATTGAATATTGAATCTCTTGTTGGAACCATTCCAATGCATAACGATAAAACTGTCGCCAACATTTTGGGTTGGTCCCATTATGTTAATAATACAGTAATGAAGATGGGGGTGGAAAGGATGCAAGAACTTTGGGTGGGGAAGGAACCAATGAGTAAGCAGCTGTCCCATCTTCTGAGAAGGAAGACCCATCAGCAATAGTTACAACCTATACTTTATCAATCTCTTGTTGGAGCCATTCCAGTGCGTTGTGATAAAACTGTCTCCAAAATTTTCTTTGGCCCCAGTATGTTGGGAATACAGTAATGAAGATGACGGGGGGGGGGGGGGTGGAAGAACCTTGGGTGGGGAAGGAACCAATGAGTAAGGAGCTGTCCTATCTTTTAAGAAGGAAGTCACATTAGCAATTGTTACAAAATATACTTATTGAATCTCTTGTTTGGAGCCTTTCGGATGCGTAGCGATTAAACTGTCCCCATAATGTGCGTTGGCCCCAGTATGTTGGGGAATACAGTAATGAAGATAGGGGTGGAAAGGATGGAAGAACTTTGGGTGGAGAAGGAACCAATGAGTAAGGAGCTGTCTCATCTCCTGAGAAGGAAGACACATTAATAATTGTTACAAAATATACTTATTGAATCTTATGTTGGAGCCTTTCGGATGTGCGTTGGCCCCGGTATGTTGGGAATACAGTAATGAAGTTGTGGGGGGGGGGGGTGGGAGAACCTTGGGTGGGGAAGGAAAACCAATGAAGCCAATGAGTAAGGGGCTGCCTCATCACCTGAGAAGGAAGACACGTCAGCAATAGTTACAAACAATACTTTGTGAACCTCTTGCTGGAACCATTCCAGTGCGTTGTGATAAAACTGTCTCCAAAATGTTCTTTGGTCCCAGTATGTTGGGGAATACGTTAATGACGATGGGGTGGAAAGGATGGAAGAACCTTAGGTGGGGAAGGAACCAATGAGTAAGGAGCTGAGAAGGAAGACACATTAGCAATTGTTACAAAATATACTTATTGAATCTCCTTGTTGGAACCATTCCAATGCATAACGATAAAACTGTTGACAAAATTTTGGGTTGGCCCCAATATGTTAATAATACAGTAATGAAGACAGCTTGGAAAGGATGCAAAAACTTTTGGGTGGAGGAGGAACCAAGAGATTTTGAAAATGAAAAAAACGTGAGGTAGAGGATCTCAAAGAGGAAATAATCTATTTATGATGATGTGATTGTCTCTGGAAGTCTCCTTTATAGCGGGAAACATGCTTTCACCCGATACAAACTCTAATCTCACTCACGTCGAAGGATTCTCATAAAACCAGTTGCGCCATCATCTGGCAGGATTGAATGTTAAGCTAGAGAACACCTCAGGCCGTTTTTTTTTTTTTGCATCAATCCCAACATCTAAAAACCAAATTTCCTGGCAGCCGACTATAGATAGGCGAATGTGGAGTGATTTTCAGCCGTTCTCGGTAACTGGCCCCGGCCAAGGGCGGAGGCGTGGGATCTGTATACAGATAAATGGGATTGTTGGCTTCTATAAAAACATCCATTGTAATTATTTCCAATGAGCGCGGATGTGCCAAGAACCGTTAGTAACATGAAACTTTCTTTTGTGGAGCCTTCGGCTTACAAACTTAATTAAATCCTATTTGTGCCAGGAAGTTCTACCACGCTTCACTGCCAGTTTTTGTGTTGTGAACGACCTGTATAATAGGTGAAAGAGATCGACCAGATAACGTCTTAACCCTTTCATGGCCCCGCGAGCAAACCACTCCGACCAATAAATAGGATTTAAAAAAAAGAAAAGAAAAGTCAGAAATTTTCAGTTTTTATCTGCGATTTGATCAGGAGGGGTTTTATGATGGAAATCAACTCAAAACTAATTGATATAAAAAATAAAATAATATAACTAATTATATATATATTTTTTTTTTTTATTCATTCTGTATAAAATGTTAAGTTACTTTAGAGAAAAAAAAAATGTTTAACGCCCAAAGATCTGAATTTAACAAATTAAAATACTTGATCTTCCAAAAACTTTGAAATTGTGAAAATGAAAACGTTTTTAGAACATAATTTACAAAATTTTCTTCTGGAACTCTTTTTTTTCTTTGGGGTTTTGGTTACTGAACTTTTGCTTCAAAGCACATATAAGACTTTAGTGGAAATAATTGGATTTTTTTTATACATATATATATATATATATATATATATATATATATATATATATATATATATATATATATATATATATATATATATATATATATATATATAATATATATATATATATTGCACAAAAAAAAGGTTGTAAATGTTATAAAAATAATCATAGAAAACGTGTAAAAAAAATTATATATATATATATAGATAGTATAAAAAAAAACTGAACCCTTTAAAAAAAATAATAATAATAATGAAAAAAAATACATGCAAATTATTCCTGCTCAAAAGTAAAAAAAAAAAAAAGTTTAGTGCTCTTTTAACTTTATTTATGTTAAAAAAAAAAAAAATCTAAAACAAAGAATAACAGCTCTTTGATTAGGCGGCGATGGAAGCTGCTACTTGTTCATATATACTGGGTCTAGCTTAGGTAAAGCTTAACCTATTAACTAAATCACAGCCCTGGAGGGCGAAAAAAAAAAAAAGTAGTGGGTGCAGCAATGACTAAAAATGGACATTGTTTTAAATTATAAGGCTGTAGAAAATGATAGTTGTGTATTTTTCCGTAACCTTGTTTCCAGAGAGACTGCAATCTTATTGAAGAAGTAGCTGTGTTACCAATAAGACTGCCATGTTATTATAGAGGGGGCAGTTCTATCAGAGAGACTGCCATGTTATTATAGAGGGGGCTGTATTATCAGAGAGACTGCCATGTTACTATAGAAGGTACTACATTGACAAAGAGAATGTCACGTTAAAATAGAAGGCACCAAATTACCAGAGAGATTGCCATGTTATTATAGAGGGGGCCGTATTATCAGAGAGACTGCCATGTTACTATAGAAGGACTCATGTTACCAGAGAGACTGCCATGTTACTATAGAAGGACTCATGTTACCAGAGAGATTGCCATGTTGTGGTAGAGGGCATCATGTTACCAGAGAGACTGACATATTACTATAAAAGATGGCACATTGACAAAGAGACTGCCATGTTACTACAGACGGCATCAAATTACAAGAGAGATTGCTATGTTACTATAGTAAGGTTTAATGTTATCAATGTAATGGTGTAATGAGACTGCCATATTACTGTTCAAGGAGCCATGTTACCAGAGAGACTGCCATGTTACTATAGAACTCCTCATGTTACCAGAGAGACTGCCACGTTACTATAGAACTCCTCATGTTACCAGAGAGACTGCCACGTTACTATAGAACTCCTCATGTTACCAGAGAGACTGCCACGTTACTATAGAACTCCTCATGTTACCAGAGAGACTGCCACGTTACTATAGAACTCCTCATGTTACCAGAGAGACTGCTATGTTACTATAGAAGGTGTCATGCTAACAGAGAGACTGCCACGTTATTATAGAATTCCTCATGTTACCAGAGAGACTGCCACGTTACTATAGAACTCCTCATGTTACCAGAGAGACTGCCACGTTACTATAGAACTCCTCATGTTACCAGAGAGATTGCCATGTTACTATAGAAGGCGTCGTGTTACCAGAGAGACTGCCACGTTACTATAGAACTCCTCATGTTACCAGAGAGACTGCTATGTTACTTTAGAAGGCCTCATGTTACCAGAGGGATTGCCATGTTACTATAGAAGGCATCATGTTACCAGAGAGACTGCCATGTTACTATAGAAGGCATAATCTTACCAGAGAGACTGCCATGTTACTATATAAGACGTCCTGTTACCAGAGAGACTGCCATGTTACTATAGAAGGCGTCCTGTTATCAGAGAGACTGTCGCGTTACTATAGAAAGCATCATGTTACCAGAGAGACTGCCACGTTACTAAAGAAGGCATCATGTTACTATAGAAGGCATCATCTTACCAGAGAGACTGTCACGTTACTATAGAAGGCATCATCTTACCAGAGAGACTGCCACATTACTATAGAAGGCATCATCTTACCAGAGAGACTGTCACATTACTATAGAAGGCATCATCTTACCAGAGAGACTGCCATGTTATTATAGAAGGCGTCCTGTTACCAGAGAGACTGCCATGTTACTATAGAAGGCGTCCTGTTATCAGAGAGACTGCCACGTTACTATAGAAAGCATCATCTTACCAGAGAGACTGCCACATTACTATAGAAGGCATCATGTTACTATAGAAGGCGTCCTGTTACCAGAGAGACTGTCACGTTACTATAGAAGGCGTCATGTTACCAGAGAGACTGCCACGTTACTATAGAAGGCATCATGTTACCAGAGAGACTGCCACATTACTATAGAAGGTGCCATGTTATTTTCGAGACTACCATGTTCCTGTAAAATGGGCCATAGCCTGACATGTTGCTATAGGATGTGTCATGTTACCAGAGTTATTGCCATATTAGTATAGAAGGTGTCGTGTTATTGCTGAGACTGCCATGTTCCTAGAAGGTGCCATGTTGTCAACAAGACTGCCATATTTCTATAGGAGCAGCCATGTTACAAAAGAGACTGCCATGTTTCTATAGAAGGTATCATGTTACCAGAGAGACTGCCATACTACTACTATAGAAGGTGCCATATTACTATTGAAGGTGCCATGTCAGTAGAGAGACGGCCATGTTGGAGAGACGGCCATGTTGTAGAGACGGCCATGTTGTAGAGACTGCCATGTTGGAGAGACTGCCATGTTGGAGAGACTGCCATGTTGCAGAGACTGCCATGTTGCAGAGACTGCCATGTTGCAGAGACTGCCATGTTTCTATAGAAGGTATCATGTTACCAGAGAGACTGCCATACTACTATAGAAGGTGCCATGTTACTATAGAAGGTGCCATGTTATAGAAGGTGCCATGTCATTAGAGAGACTGTCATATTAGAGAGACGGCCATGTTGTAGAGACGGCCATGTTGTAGAGACTGTCATATTAGAGAGACGGCCATGTTGTAGAGACGGCCATGTTGTAGAGACGGCCATGTTGGAGAGACGGCCATGTTGGAGAGACGGCCATGTTGGAGAGACGGCCATGTTGTAGAGACGGCCATGTTGTAGAGACGGTCATGTTGTAGAGACGGTCATGTTGGAGAGACGGCCATGTTGTAGAGACGGCCATGTTGCAGAGACGGCCATGTTGCAGAGACGGCCATGTTGTAGAGACGGCCATGTTGTAGAGACGGCCATGTTGTAGAGACGGCCATGTTGTAGAGACGGCCATGTTGTAGAGACGGCCATGTTGTAGAGACGGCCATGTTGTAGAGACGGCCATGTTGGAGAGACTGCCATGTTGCAGAGACTGCCATGTTGCAGAGACTGCCATGTTGCAGAGACTGCCATGTTGCAGAGACTGCCATGTTGCAGAGACTGCCATGTTGCAGAGACTGCCATGTTGCAGAGACTGCCATGTTGCAGAGACTGCCATGTTGCAGAGACTGCCATGTTGCAGAGACTGCCATGTTGCAGAGACTGCCATGTTTCTATAGAAGGTATCATGTTACCAGAGAGACTGCCATACTACTATAGAAGGTGCCATGTTACTATAGAAGGTGCCATGTTATAGAAGGTGCCATGTCATTAGAGAGACTGTCATATTAGAGAGACTGCCATGTTGCAGAGACGGCCATGTTGTAGAGACGGCCATGTTGTAGAGACGGCCATGTTGTAGAGACGGCCATGTTGTAGAGACGGCCATGTTGGAGAGACTGCCATGTTGTAGAGACGGCCATGTTGTAGAGACGGCCATGTTGTAGAGACGGCCATGTTGTAGAGACGGCCATGTTGTAGAGACGGCCATGTTGTAGAGACGGCCATGTTGTAGAGACGGCCATGTTGGAGAGACTGCCATGTTGGAGAGACGGCCATGTTGGAGAGACTGTCATGTTTCTAATAATTGTGTCATGTCCCAATGTTCGGCTTTTTCCCCGGCAGTTTCATATTGATCGTGGAATGTAAAGAATTATGGGAAGGTAGCTGCCGGTCATTTTGAACCAGAATTTCCTGCTTTAAGCAGCAGAAGGTCGGGGTTGGGTTGTTTGGACCTTCTATGATGAAAGAGACATTTTGTAACATTTTCTTGGATCTTACACCAGAATGATTCATTGATGTTTCTGCTGATCTACTGAAACCAGGAAATGGCACTTCCCCTTCTATACCAGGATGTATGAACACAGCTCAGCGCTCCCCCTCCGTACGCGGAACGTCTACCGTCCCCGTCGCAGGGAACAATCATCTCGCACTAAGTCAACACTGCTAAGTAAATTTATTCTGCACGTCTCCAGTTTACTCTTTCCAAATTGGAGAGTGACTTATTATTTTTTATTTACCGAGTTGGAAGGGAATGAAAAGCCATTAAACGGCCAATGGTTACCAATAATATCATTTTCCAAAACTGGTTTATGCAAATGAGGTTTCTACATTCATATGGGAATATGAGATTTAGGAGATTACTGGAGCTGAGGATCTTAAAGTGTATCGTTATGAAAAACCTTTGGCTTTGGATAGAGTGGGGAAGGCTTGGAGCCTCTGTTGAGTCTTTATACTGTAGATGTTAAATTAAATAAATGTGTGCAGCACTCAAATCAGTGGTTGTAAACCTTGGACACGAAATATGAACAAAGCATATCCCTCTATAGTGTGTATTTATCTCTATGCAGAGCACTAAGTGTCATTTCTATCTGCTGCTTCATTCCTCTGCTATCTGCATGAATCACTTCTAACAAGTTTTCCCTGACACCAAGTGATAAATGGTGACAGGGGAGGGATCTCCAGCACACAGCCTGTAATTGACAGCCTCAGCTCTGTTCCTGTGTGCTGTGTGGAGAGAAAACACTCCACTAACACCACTTGGTGAACTACAAAGTCACTTGTAGTAAAGCAATTCAATAAATCCGCAGTCTTGCGATTTTATAATGCCACATTGGTTCCACCTCTTCCCTTTTCACCACCACTCAAGTCCGGAGAGATATGCACTCACTCACCTCTAATGATGGGAGGCTATTGACCTATAATGAAGGGAATCCATTGGTCGCTAACAATTCGAATTCGCACCGGCGCCGAATAGAGCCGAGCCAACCCGAGCTTCCTTTGGGAAGTCGTGACGCGCTGTGTGCGCCGTCGTTTAGCATGTCAATCAATTGGCATGGCAATAGGAACGCCCACTCCCGCGGGATTCCCCACCCGGAAGCCGCGGTGAATTCCACGGATAAACGCTATCTACGGCAAATAAAAAAAAAAAAGGTCAGTGTCATTTTATATGCAGGACTGGGCTGGATGTAGTGTTAGAAATTTTTTATAGGGTGAACCTCCACTTTAACATTGGCTAGGCCAGCTATTTGTTCGACTAACTTTACGCCTGAAAACGCCTTACGTAAACGGCGTATCTTTACTGCGACGGGCAAGCGTACGTTCGTGAATAGGCGTATCTCGCTGATTTACGCATTCTAGGCGTAAATCGGCGTTCACGCCCCTAGCGGGCGGCGGAACTAGACAGCTAAGATGCGACGGCACAGGCTGTCGTATTTTAGCTACATTTAAGTGTATCTCAATTTGAGAATACACTTAAATGTACGACGGCGCAGATTCCGAGTTAGTGTTTGGGCATTCTTTTTTTTAAAGTGTATTTTTGTGCGTGTAACCGAGAGAGGAGCCGGACTGCAGGAGTTGGGAGTAGGCAGGCCTCCCCCAGAGGCAATCTGCCACCTTTCTCAATGCCCCGGGTGGCAATGGCGGGTGCGTGAGGGGGTCCTCCTACACAGCCCGCCCTACCTGCTCCACTTTGAAGCCCAACGGGGCAGAGGGACTCCCTATAAGGGAGTGAGAGGATCTAGCCCGCTCAACCAGCCCCGTTAGTCCTTCGCCTCTCTTTTTTAGAGGCCGCGTGGTCAAAGTGCGTGCATGTTAACCCAATTTCGAGTGCGTGTAAGTGTGGTGGTTTTTGTGGGAGGGGGGTGGGCGTACTAAGCGCAGGCTTACCTCGCATAGCACACCCACCGGGAGCCGGGCTGAGACCACCAAACTCAAGTCACATGTAGCCGAGACCGGGATCCAAACCCCTAGCTGCAGAGGTGAATGGCTTGTCAGCGCAGTGCCAATCGCGTTGAGCCACCGCAGCTCCCCGTTTGGGCATTCTAAGTAGTTTTCAAGCCCCAAAAAATGCAGATTTTTTTTTTACACGCAGGAGAGGAAAGTCAGAATTGGCCCGAGGGTTTAAAGTAGGGTTGTCCCGATACCGATACCAGTATCGGTATCGGGACCGATACCGAGTATTTGCGGGAGTACTTGTACTCGAGCAAATACCCCCGATACCTAAATAGAATACTTTCCCCCCCGCCGCTGCCGCCGCATCGCGCCGCCACATCGAAAGCCGCTGCATCGCACCAAAGCATTTGAAAGCCGCCGCATGGGTTAAACGGCGTGCGGGAACATCACAGCTTTCATTTGAATAGCTGTAGTGTTCCCGCGCGTATAGACACTCCCCCTTGCTCGGGATTGGATGGGTGATCGTGATCTGTCCAATCCAGAGCAAGGGGGAGTGTCTATACGTGCGGGCAAAACAGCTATTCAAATGAATGCTGTGGATTTTCTCCATGCGGCGGCGGCGGCGGCGGCTTTCGGCGGCAAAGGTATGGGGGAAATGGCTGGAGGGACATGGCTGCATATGTGAGGGACATGGCTAGAGGGACATGGCTGCATATGTGAGGGACATGGCTAGAGGGACATGGCTGCATATGTGAGGGACATGGCTAGAGGGACATGGCTGCATATGTGAGGGACATGGCTAGAGGGACATGGCTGCATATGTGAGGGACATGGCTGCATATGTGAGGGACATGGCTAGAGGGACATGGCTGCATATGTGAGGGACATGGCTAGAGGGACATGGCTGCATATGTGAGGGACATGGCTAGAGGGACATGGCTGCATATGTGAGGGACATGGCTAGAGGGACATGGCTGCATATGTGAGGGACATGGCTGCATATGTGGGGGACATGGCTGCATATGTGGGGAACATGGCTGCATTTGGGGACACATTTAAAAAAAGTATCGGTATTCGGTATCGGCGACTACTTGAAAAAAAGGATCGGTACTTGTTCTCGGTCCTAAAAAAGTGGTATCGGGACAACCCTAGTTTAAAGTGCTTACAAAATCTTTGGCAGGTAAGTCGGGTGATAGGTACAGTATGTATATTTCTCAGCCGTGCCTATAGAGGAAGTCTTGTTTATACCGGTGTATCATATTCATGTTTTTTGAGGTCATGAGGGTATAGATATTAAGCAAGCGCAGCGCCCCCGGTGTACAGGAGTATAGAATGCGGGTACCAGTATGTGATTGTAATGTTCAGTCTGTACTCACTGTGCCTTCTTATCATTGTACAAGATGTCACAATCCTCTCCGCAACAAACCTGCTATTCAATCTCTTCAGGTTCCTTACAGCAACAAAGTGCTGGTGACAAGTTCTCCGTCACGTGACCCCGGGGGGGGGGGGGACATTCCTAAGCTGTATCTGGGGCTTCAGGTAACAGGTGAAGGGGGTGGGACGGTACCAGACCCAGGGCTGCTCCACCCCCTACACCTGCCTTTAAATTGCTATTTGGGTGTTTTTTCCAGGGACCGAAGGCAGCATGAAGATTGTACTGTCCCTCCTGGTGCCTCTTCTAGTGGGACTCGTCTTTATTCACGGGGACACCGAGGCAGGTAAGAGACCAGCTTCAAAGGAGACGTGGAGGTTTTGAGGGTCTGTCCTAAAAAAAATTGGGAGGTCGACTTTAAAATGATAAAAGCTACAGCAGTTGGTGAAATACTTTGCTAGGAACTTTGCTGAGGATGTTATCGTTTTATGTTGTTTTTTATTTATTTTTTGATACTTTGGAGCTTGTTTGCCAATATTCATTTTTAGGTCAGCTGTAAAATCCTGGAGATTCCTTCGGTTGGTGAAATGCAATACAGCACTTTGTGAGGAACTTTGCCTTTTCTGAAGATGTTTATTGCTTTTGTTACAAAGTTGTTAGTTGATACTTTGTAATGTACAAAAAAATCTTTTGAGGTCAACTTTTTAGGGTTGAAAAAGTTTTTATTGTCATTTTAACAGATATCACATTGAACAACATGAGGAGTTGGAGCCGGTTCACACTTCCGCGGCACGACTTCGGGGGGCGACTCGGCAAGGCGTCCTGAAGACGACTTCAGAGGCGACCTGCAAAACGACTTCCGTATAGACGTCAATGCAGGTCGCCCCGAGACGCCCCCCGAAGTTGCGTCGCTCCTATGGTTCCATTGCATTGAATGGGACGCGACTTGTCAGGCGGCTGAGCCGCCTGACGAGTCGCCCCAGTGTGAACCGGCTCTTATCAGGGGCGGACTGACAACTCATGGGGCCCCCGGACAATAGGAGATTATGGGGCCACACAGTATACATACACAGTATATACACACAATATACACACACAGTAGACATACACACACTGAAAAGGTACTGGAGAGACGGGGATTTTTTTTAAAAACACATATTTTTACATACTGTCCCTAGTTTTACTGAGGCTGGCAACCCTGATGGGGCTACCTAGTGGCATGGGGCCCTCGAGCAGTGCCCAAGTGACCAAATGGTCAGTCCGCCCCTGGGAGTTAAATTCCATAGACCAGGGATCCTCAAACTACGGCCCTCCAGCTGTTGTAGAACTACACATCCCATGAGCCATTGTAACACACTGACATTCACAGACATGACTGGGCATGATGGGAATTGTAGTTCCTGAACAACTGGAGGGCCATAGTTTGAAGACCCATGCCATAGACAGTCACAGATAACCAGATATGGTAAAAATAAAAAAACATCCGATAAATATTGAGTTGTTGAAATTCAAAGATAAGAGAAGACCTGTTGCAGTATTGAATCGCTCTACATGTTTCGCTCCAAAATGAGCTTCTTCAGGAGCTTGAACAGGTAATGGGTAAAATCCTAAAGTTTGGAACTTTGCCTTTTCTGAGGATGCGATCGCTTTTGTTACAAAGTTAGAAGTTGATGTTTTGTAATGTACAAAAAGTTATTTTGAGGTCAACTTTTTAGGACAAAAGCTACACTTTTGATCTAATATTTAGCCTTTGTTCAGAATGTTATATATTTTTTGTTGCATTTTATTTATTTATGTATAAATTCATGTCTTGTATGTGGATTTATATAATATTTTTTTATTACTTTGTAGCTTGTTTGTCAATAATGATTTTTAGGTCAACTGTAAAATCCTGAAGTTTAGAACTTTGCTGAGGATGTTATCGCTTTTGTTACAAAGTTAGAAGTTGATACTTTTATAATCTACCAATAATGATTTGGAGGTCAACTTTTAGAGCCGGTGTAGTGTCACAGTCTGCTGCCTATCGTAGAATGCTGCGGAAGTCACGTGGCGGCCAACTGCGCATGCGCAATGCGTTCCAAACGCAAGTGCGATGCGTTCCAATAGATTTACGACGGTACACACCAGCGAACCCGGCATTCAGGGCGACGTGGATTTAGAGGAAAGTGGCCAGTCAGCCTCACGTCCTCGTTTCACTCGGACGGCTCGCTCCACTTGCTCGGCCTCCTGGCTCTTTTTTTAACATCCTCCAATCCACGGGGATGTTAAGGAAAGAGCCTGGATGCCGACCGAGGTTTCACTGGTGTGTACTGTCGTGAATCCATTGGAACGCATCGCACTTGCGCAATTGGCCACCACGTGACTTCCGCAGCATTCTACGATAGGCAGCAGAATGTGACAATACACCGGTTCACACTGGGGCGGCACGACTTCGGGGGCGACTCGGCAAGGCGTCCTGAAGACGACTTTAGAGGCGACTTGCAAAATGACTTTTGTATAGAAGTCAATGCAAGTCGCCCCGAGTCGCCACTAAAGTTGTACAAGAACCTTTTTCTAAGTCGGCGCGACTTGCGTCGCTCCTATTAGAACGGTTCTATTGAATAGAATGGGACGCGGCTTGTCAGGCGGCTGAGTCGCCCCAGTGTGAACCGGCTCTTAGCTACATCAGTTGGTAAAATATTTTGCCTTTTGCTGAGGATGTTCGAACTTTTTTGTTACATTTTTATTCCGATACTTTGTAACTTGCTAATAATGATTGTCAATAGGTGGAATTATCACCTTTGGCCAAATAGGAATTCATTTAGGAAAGACCTTTGCAAAACCTCACAGAGGTGACAAATCAACTAGGAGATCTTATGACACTTTGGGTTTGATTTATTAACCTTTGGTTCACACCTTTGCGTTTTTTTTTACTATATTTAGCATTTTTCAGAAACCCAATACTGTCAATTTAACATGGTTTCCTATGGATTTAGTTCACATCTGTGCATTTCGAGCCGCTGATTTTTTTTTTTGGGGGGGGTCAGGGAATTGTTTTCCATAGCAAATTGCGTTTTGCATGTAATAGGCTTCAATCGGCTTGCACCAAAAACGCAAGGGTTGCATTTTCGATGCGTTTTGCATTTTTACAAGGAAAGTTTGACAGTCCTGCTCCTGGAGTGCGACTTTGATATGACTTTCCCACTTTTCTGGCGCTCAAGTCTCATCAAAGTTGCAGCAAAGTCACATTTCATTAACAAAACTGTCATACTTTCCTATTAGCCAACCCCCCCCCCCCCATACACACACACAAAACACATAAAGGCCCAGATTCACAAAGCACTTACGCCGACGTATAACAAGTTACGCCGACGTAAGTGCAAATGTGCGCCGTCGTATCTGTGCGCCAGACCCACGAACAGATATGCGCCTAAAACCAGGCTACACCCCGCCGACGTAACTTGCTTACGCCGGCGTAGGGTGGGCGCACATTTAGGCTGGGCGCATAGTGCCGCTCCCATTGATTAGCCATTCAAACATGCAAATGAGGGAAATACGGCGATTCACAAACCTGCGTGCGCCCGACGCAGGCTACGAGAGGTGCGCGTAAGTTGTACGTCCGGCGTAAAGTTATGCCCCATAAAGGAGGTGCAACCCAGCAGCAGACATGCAAAGGTCTGCACCAGGGAACACAAGCCGGCGTATTTTACGTTGGACGTGTGTCTGGCTGGGCGTAGGTTACGTTCATGGCGTACACAGTGATCCGGAGTAGTTTAGGCAGTGGTTCCGACGTGGTTGTGCGCAGGGGGATGCGTCCACGTAACGGCGCATGTGCAGTTCGTGATACGTATCTGTCTGGCGCTCGGCCCATCATTTGCATGGGTCACGTCCACTTCCACCTACGCTGGCGTTCGCCTTCGAATCCCACGCCACGCTGGCGCAGCGTTGGGAGCACTGGCTTGCTGAATTCAATGCTTGCCTCTCTGCGCTACGCTGGCGTGGCGTACGGCGTTTGTGCTACGGCGGCGTAATGTGCGCCCACTCTGTGAATCTGGGCCAAAGTGTATAATAATAATTAAAAACGTGCGTTCAAAAACCCAAAAAGCACCCGACAGTGCCAGAAAAATGCATTAATCTCAATATGCATAAGTGTGAACCTAGCCTAAGGCTGGGTCCACACGATCTGCGGCGCAGTTTACAGCAGGGTGTCCGGTGTGTTCCAATTCATCATTTCAGGTCCAAATTAGGTCCGAAGTTTTGCCTGAATTCGGACCTGAAATGGAGCCAAAGACACACAGGACCCTTCTGCAGTGCGCTCCGCGGCTACCCAGGAGATATATGAACCGGCTCCATTGAGAGCCGGACACACTCTCCTGTCATGCGAATCGGATGCGGGAAAAACACATCCAATTCGCCTAAGTGTGAACCCGGCCTAAAACTGGAGAGAGGAAATCTGGTGCAGCTGTGCATAGGAGCCAATCGGCTTATAACTTCATCTACTTCAATTAAAGAAGAAGTACAGCCAAAGCTCATTTGGTTGTACTTCTTTTGTGGATCACAAGAGTGCAGATCGTTCTGCACTACTGTGACCCATTTTGAGCTGACAGCGGGCTGAAGCCTGCGGCTCCAGTAAGAATCAGAGATGACCAGAACGCAGCGGGAGGGGGGTGGGCACCTCAAAGTGAATCCACCGTTGGACACCACTTTTATCCTAAAGAGGACCGCCCGCTGTTGCAGAAAATACCGGGGTTATGGCCGCTATCTGCGGTCATAACCCCGGGTTTCTACGTCAAAGTACCGACGTACAGGGCCTTCTTAATAGCATCACGGGCCCCTGGGCAAAGTAATGCTCTGGGGCCCCTACAATGATGACAGTGCGGGTAAACAGACATCAAGTAGGTAGGCGGCAGACTGCCTCCCCTGTGTATCTATCGCTCTCAGTGCTATCATGGGGCCCCCAATTTCAGGGCAGCGTGAGCTCAAGGACTAGCTGCTTTGGGTAAAGTGCAGGGGCCCTCCATGCAGCTGGGGCCCCTGGGCAGTGCCTAGGTGTGCCCTCTCATTGAGACAGCCCTGCCGACCTATAGATGGCTACGGTGGTTTGCGGTAAGTGGTTAAACATTTTCTTTCAAAATGAGAATTTCTGGTATTAGAAGATTCTATACAAGGTAATGGATTATTCATAAACATCAGGGATTGTAAAAGACAAAAAGGCACGGCGACTCCAGATCCTCACCAGGAGGTACTCGCTAAACAATCGTACTATAAATCACCGATCGGTTATAATCCCCGGGTCATTTTTATCACTGTTATGCCAACATTCCGTGTTACAACGTCAGTAATTCTTTCTCTTTTTTTCATTGCGATTCATGTCTGTTTTACAAGATTTCCTTTTTTTTTTCCCTTACGCATTTACAAATTATTGGGGATTATTAAAATTTAATATTGGAACTTCATCTAGAAGAATGAGATGGTTTTAGCGCTGTGCAGTTAAAATACATCGTACCCTTTTATTACATTTTATAAGGCGATAAAGGTGAATGAATGGCTGTCCGCATCTTCACCGATCAGCCATAACATTCTGACCACTGTCAGGTGAAGTGAATAACATTGATTATCACATTACAATGGCATTTGAAAGTGGGTGGGATATCAGGCAGCAAGCGAACATGTTGTCCCTGAAGTTGATGTGTTGAAAGCAGAAAAAAATGGACAAGCCTAAGCATTCGAGGGACTTTGACAAGGGCCAAATTGTAATGTCTAGACCAGAGGGCTCCAAACTTTCTAAACAAAGGGCCGGGGGAGCTCATTGATGGAGGTGGGGAGGGAAGGCTCATTGATGGAGGTGGGGAGGGAAGGCTCATTGATGGAGGTGGGGAGGGAAGGCTCATTGATGGAAGTGGGGAGGGAAGGCTCATTGATGGAGGCTGGGAGGGGAGGCTCATTGATGGAGGGGGGCAGGCTGATTGATGGAGGTGGGGAGGGAAGGCTCATTGATGGAGGTGGGGAGGGAAGGCTCATTGATGGAGGTGGGGAGGGAAGGCTCATTGATGGAAGTGGGGAGGGAAGGCTCATTGATGGAGGTGAGGAGGAAAGGCTCATTGATGGAGGTGGGGAGGGAAGGCTCATTGATGGAGGTGGGGAGGGACGGCTCATTGATGGAGGTGGGGAGGGACAGCTCATTGATGGAGGTGGGGAGGGAAGGCTCATTGATGGAGGTGTAGAGGGGAGGCTCATTGATGGAGGAGGGGGAGTGAAGGCTCATTGATGGAGGTGGGGAGGCTCATTGATGGAGGTGGGGAGGGAAGTCTCATTGATGGAGGTGGGGGAGGGAAGGCTCATTGATGGAGGTGGGGAGGGGAGGCTCATTGATAGAGGTGGGGAGGGAAGGCTGATTGATGGAGGTGGGGAGGGGAGGCTCATTGATGGAGGTGTGGAGGGAAGGCTCATTGATGGATGTGGGGAGGGAAGCTCATTGATGGAGGTTGGAAAGGGAAGGCTCATTGATGGAGGTGGGGAGGGAATGCTCATTGATGGAGGTGGGGAGGGAAGGTTCATTGATAGAGGTGGGGAGGGAAGGCTCATTGATGGAGGTGGGGAGGGAAGGCTCATTGATGGAGGTGGGGAGGAAAGGCTTATTGATGGAGGTGGGGAGGAAAGGCTCATTGATGGAGGTGTAGCGGGGAGGCTCATTGATGGAGGTGGGGAGGGGAGGCTCATTGATGGAGGTGTAGAGGGGAGGCTCATTGATGGCGGTGGGGAGTGAAGGCTCATTGATGGAGGTGGGGAGGGGAGGCTCATTGATGGAGGTGTAGAGGGGAGGCTCATTGATGGAGGAGGGGGAGTGAAGGCTCATTGATGGAGGTGGGGAGGGAAGTCTCATTGATGGAGGTGGGGGAGGGAAGGCTCATTGATGGAGGCACGGAGGGGAGGCTCATTGATGGAGGTGGGGAGGGGAGGCTCATTAATGGAGGTGGACCACTCCTACACCACCGCGCATTTGAACTTGCCATGAATCCTGCCATAACTATGGGGACGGGACGCACATAAACATGAAAGCGGACACTGCTTGCTCAATATATAAATAAAAGGTTAAGTTTGCATAGAATGAAATCTACGTGGTTGGAAATTGTTATTCTTGGCGTTCAAAAAATATATGATACAACCATAAAGTAAACATGGGAATGAGGCCAAGCCTGATATACAAACACATAAACCAACTTACAAATTACGTAACGCATAAAGGAAGTCGTCTTCAAAGTAGCTCGACCCCCAATTATTGGCCGTGTATTTTCGGGGTGAAACGTCGTCTTATACGGCGGAAAATACGGTACTGTAGACTTAAAGGTTAGATTCCTCGTAAATATCTTTAATAGTTTATTATTTCTCAATCGAAGTTGATGGGACAAAAGCTCAGCCCAAGTTTAGGAACTTGCTAGTTCTTGCTGGAAATGTAAACCAATCAGCCGGGGATTCTGGATGATGTCATTGGACCAGACGTGGTCATGACTATATTTGGCCAATGACCTCGCGGGGACCCCGGGCTGTTTTCATTGTAGCAACCGAGGATTAGAACGGGCAAACTTGTTTAAATAATGGGCAGTTTACTCAACGGTTTGGCAAACAGCCAAGAGGTTGGGTTGAGTTTGAAGTTCAGATTTGATCCCTACTTAAATATTTTGACTTTGTTGGGTAAGAGTCGATCCGGTTTTCCAATCTCCTGTCAGATCTAAAGCAAATAACTGTTTCATAATGACTTAATCAAGATTATAAAGAAGAAAATAATGTTATTGTGAAAGAGATTTCCTTTTTTTCTTCTTCAGCATCGGATCTCCTAATATGGAAACTATAAATATCACGTTTGGGTGTTCATGCCGTTGATCTGACGATATGGTTCCTGGTATCAAGATGGTTCCTGTAAGGACTGCACAGCCGCAATCCTTGCCGACGGAAATCTCCGAACCTCGGCCGGCATCCAGGGCGACGTGGAATTTGAGGAAAGTGGCCAGTCGGTGTCACGTCCCCGCTCGCTCGGCCTCCTGGCTCTTTTTTTAACATCCTCCAATCCACGGGGATGTTTAGGAATGAGCCTGGATGCTGGCCGAGGTTCGGAGACTTCCGTCGGCAAGGATTGCGCCTGCGCAGACCTTACAGGAACCATCTGGATAGGGGAACCTTAACGACAAGTCACCGTCACGCACCGCATCTGAGCCCCTTGTTTATGTTTTAGGTTTTGTTGCCTATTCGGGGGCAGGCAGGTCAAACGGAGCAGTATCTCCCCTTTAGCATATTTCCGGAACATTGAAAAGAATAACCATGGAAAATAATTCTCACATCACTATTTCCTCTATGGGAATGCTTTTTAGGGTTTTAGAGGGACTTGTGCTGAGGAAATGAGGTGGATGGGTTCAAGACTCCTATGTGAACTTTGAATAAAAGCTGGGTGAACCTTGAGTAAAAGCTGGATGAACCTTGAGTAAAAGCTGGGTGAATGTTGAGTAAACATTGGGTGAACCTTGAGTAAACATTGGGTTAACATTGAATAAAATTTGGATGAACCTTGAGTAAAAGCTGGATGGACCTGGAGTAAAAGCTGGGTGAATGTTGAGTAAAAGCTGGGTGAATGTTGAGTAAACATTGGGTGAACCTTGAGTAAACATTGGGTGAACTTTGAATAAAAGCTGGGTGAACCTTGAGTAAAAGCTGGATGAACCTTGAGTAAAAGCTGGATGAACCTTGAGTAAAAGCTGGGTGAATGTTGAGTAAACATTGGGTGAACCTTGAGTAAACATTGGGTTAACATTGAATAAAATTTGGATGAACCTTGATTAAAAGCTGGATGGACCTGGAGTAAAAGCTGGGTGAATGTTGAGTAAAAGCTGGGTGAATGTTGAGTAAAAGCTGGGTGAACGTTGAGTGAACATTGGGTGAACCTTGAGTGAACATTGGGTGAACCTTGAGTAAAAGCTGGATGAACCTTGAGTAAAAGCTGGGTGAACCTTGCGTAAACATTGGGTGAACCTTGAGTAAAAGCTGGATGAACCTCGAGTAAAAGCTGGGTGAATGTTGAGTAAAAGCTGGGTGAACCTTGCGTAAACATTGGGTGAACCTTGAGTAAAAGCTGGGTGAATGTTGAGTAAAAGATGGGTGAACCTTGCGTAAACATTGGGTGAACCTTGCGTAAACATTGGGTGAACCTTGCGTAAACATTGGGTGAACCTTGCGTAAACATTGGGTGAACCTTGAGTAAACATTGGGTGAACCTTGAGTAAAAGCTGGGTGAACCTTGCGTAAACATTGGGTGAACCTTGCGTAAACATTGGGTGAACCTTGCATAAACATTGGGTGAACCTTGCGTAAACATTGGATGAACCTTGAGTAAACATTGGGTGAACCTTGAGTAAACATTGGGTGAACTTTGGGTAATAGTTGGGTGAAAGTTGAGTGAATCTAGGATGAAAGCTGGGTGAACCTTGAGTAAAAGCTGGGTGAACCTTGAGTAAACATTGGGTGAACCTTGAGTAAAAGCTGGGTGAACCTTGAGTAAAAGCTGGGTGAACCTTGAGTAAACATTGGGTGAACCTTGAGTAAAAGCTGGGTGAACCTTGAGTAAACATTGGGTGAACCTTGAGTAAAAGCTGGGTGAACCTTGAGTAAAAGCTGGGTGAATCTTGAGTAAACTGTAGCACTACCCCTGGAGGAGCTGCTGGTTGTTTTGGGTGGGACATTTACCTCGTGACTCCCCCGAATTCCTAGGGGTGAATAATTCGTATTGCATTTGGTAGAAGTAAAGGAATGTCCACAACAGGTGCTCTTTATTACCCAGCCGGGTAAAAACAATAAAACTTGTGGTGAGGAAAGTAAAGTTGAAGAAGAAAGGAGAACAGCAAATTCAGGCGTGATGATAGGAAACAGTCCTGCTCTCAAGCGTAACACTTCTCTGCGCCACTCTTGCCTGAGTGGGTTTAGTGTACCCGGACAGGCCTCTCTCACTGACCCGGACAGGCCTCTCTCACTGACCTGGCAGTCGGAGTATCACTCGGACATTTGTAGGATAAAGCCTCTGCCACAGACCCTCCTTGGTGAACTTGAACTTGAGGAAAAGTCTCTGCCACAGACCCTCCTTAGTGAACGTCAGGGAGACACCTCTGCCACAGACCCCTCTTTGATTTGTAGTTACGGAGGCAATCCTCCTTAGGTAAATTGCGCCTGGATCTCCTTCAACTTGTCGCCCAGGTACCGACCGACAGGTGATCAATCCTTCAGTGTCCGGTTACTTTGATCCCCGGTGGTTTGTCCAGGCCCTTTTGGACCACCAGCCTCTCAATGGCGCTCCTCAGACGGACACCCCACCGAACAGCAGTACAGCTTGGGATCCTCAAAGGTGGGAACCCAGTCACTCACTGGGTCCCCGCCGCTGTTCAGATGCTCTGGGCCATTGTGGTCCCGGAACCAGGAACACCGTGTGGCACGCACGCCCCATCCAGGTAGGCCATAACGCTGGGGCGCCGTGATGTGGTAACCCTAAAGGTGGGTGCCACACTTGAAGAAGAAGACCCAGAACCAATGGCGTCTGCCCCATAAATACCCTCCTCAGAATGCACAGCCAGGTCAAACCCTCCTGATTGGCTGCTGGGAAAGAGCACCCAAACCATGACTCCACTGCTGCCACCTGAAGCACCGGGGTTGGAAGAACACCCCAGCATAGCAGAATGAGCCCACAGCACAGCCAAGCTGAGACAGAGACACCATTTAACACATAACAATTTGGATCAGAGTTTAACTACACTCTGATCTCCCTCTAAATTTAACTAGCACCGGTACTGTAAAGTAACGAGGTGCTACAAAACATTGGGTGAACCTTGAGTAAAAGTTGGGTGCAAGTTGAGTGAATCTAGGATGAAAGCTGGGTGAACCTTGGGTAAAAGTTGGATGAACTTTGGGTAATAGTTGGGTGAAAGTTGAGTGAATCTAGGATGAAAGCTGGGTGAACCTTGGGTAAAAGTTGAGTGAAACGGACACCCAAGCGTTGAGGTGGAAGGAAAATGCCCAATATCACATGGAACTTGTTACACTTTTATTGATCACATTTTATATTGTATGTTATAATTTATTACTTACACAACATTTACGTGTGTTTTTGTGTTTAACAATTATTATTGTACTTCTTTTATTATCGTTTGAGGTTATGTGAGGTTTTAGGAGCGCCGCACTTATTTATGTGCGTTGCCAGTTACACCATCAGCAGTTGGTGGCAATTGTTTCTAGGTGAATCATTTCCATTATACCGCCGGCAATCATAACGTTCAATTGTGACAGACGAGGATCGGTCTCTTGGCATCTGTCCATCGTCCAAATATTTCTGATGCAGAACATCCCAAATTCTTACAATCCATTGTAGGCAGAGTGATTAATCCTGACAATGTCAGATCGATGTCATTATTTTGGTAATTTGTGTCTGATTCAGGCTCATGAAGTAATATATCACCAATTAATATTTACAGACGACGTCCTTTGCCAATTGTGTAAGAGAGACTTTACTGTACACAGGCAACACCTCCAGGATTGGATTGCCATTACTGTCTGTTTCGGGGGAATTTGGGCACATTTGTGAGGTCAAGTTGGGCATCCCATTCTAAAACCATAGCCATTAAGGAGTCGCCCCATCCTCCCACAGCCATTAATATGGAGTTTCCCCATCCTCCCTATGGCCATTTATATAGAGTTGTCCCATCCTCCCATGGCCATTAATATGGAGTCGCCCCATTCTCCCCATGACCATTAATATGGAGTTGCTCCATTCTCCCCATGACCATTAATATGGAGTCGCCCCATTCTCCCCATGACCATTAATATAGAGTGGCCCCATGCTCCCCATGACCATTAATATGGAGTCGCCCCATTCTCCCCATGACCATTAATATGGAGACGCCCCATTCTCCCCATGGCCATTAATATGGAGTTGCTCCATCCTCCCATGGCTTTTAATATGGAGTTGTCCCATCCTCAGCCATGGCCATTAATATGGAATCATCCCATCCTTCAATGGCCATTAATAAAGAGTTGTCCCCTCTTTGTGGCTATAACAGCCACCAATCTTCCAGGATGACTTTCCACAAGATTGTGGAGGGTGTCTTTAGGAATTGGTGCCCATTTGTGAGGTTAGGTTGGGCATCCCATTCCAAAACCATGGCCCTTAATACGAAGTTGCCCCATCCTCCCATGGCCATTAATATGGAATTTCCCCACCCTCCCATGGCTATTAATATGAAGTTGTCTGTCTCCTCTTTGTGGCTATAACAGCCACCGATCTTCCAGGATGACTTACCACAAGATCTTGGAGGGTGTCTTTGGCAATTTGTGCCCATTTGTGAGGTTAGGTTTGTGACGACTTCTTATTAAGGTCCAAAATGGCCCTTAATAAGAAGTCGTCCCATCCTCCCATGGCCATTAATTTGGAGTCGTCCCATCCTCCCCATGGCCATTATTATAGAGTTGTCCCTTCTTCCCCATGGCCATTAATATGGAACTGCCCCATGCTTCCATGGCCATTATTATGGAATTGCCCCATCCTCCCATGGCCATTAATTTGGAGTTGTCCCATCCTCCCCATGAGGAATTGCCCCATATTTAGTGTTATCTATAAGGTTATTATTAGTGCTAGAAGTAAGGCTTAC
This sequence comes from Rana temporaria, assembly GCF_905171775.1. Lineage (NCBI taxonomy): Eukaryota > Metazoa > Chordata > Amphibia > Anura > Ranidae > Rana > Rana temporaria. Next base: position 3,543,699 of record NC_053495.1, on the reverse strand, counting down.
CTATGGGGTGGGCAGTAGAGTGGGCAGGTTACCTATAGGTTTAGAATTAGTGCTAGGGTAAGGGTTACCTATGGGGTTAGAAGTAGGGTAAACATTACCTATAGGATTAGCAGTGGGGTTATGGGTTTCCTATAGGATTAGAACTAGTGGTTGGGTAAGGTTAGTGGTTGGTTCAGGGTTACCTATAGAGTTGGAGTTCATACTAGGATAGGGGTTATGAGTAATCCTAGTAGGTTGAGGGTTACCTATAGGTTTAGGGTTAATACTAGGGTAAGAGTTGCCCACTAATATCTTGAAGCCCTTGAGCAATTCGGTGCTGAAGTCATCCTATCACACTGGCAGCCAATGACGTCTCTATAAAACTCATGCTATCTCACTCATGATGTTTCATTTCTTTCAGACAAACCTGGAAAATGCCCCCCTCCGGAGGAGCTGTCTCTAGGGGTGTGCTTTGCCAAACTGTGCCACAATGACACTGAATGCGTGGGAAGCCAGAAATGCTGCAAGACCGGCTGTGATGGCTACCAGTGCCTGATGCCAGTAGGTGAGCATTGCAGAGGTACTCCGCCCGGAAATGAAATGTCTCCCAATAAAAGAAATACCCTCTTAAGGTTGAAGTACATGTAAACCTAATTGGTAAATTGTATCCAATAGAGTAGCAATTAATACTAGGTTAGGGGTTACCTATAGAGATAGAGTTAACATTAGGGTCGGGTTACTTCTAGGGTTAGGGTTGATTCTAGGTTGGGTGTTACCTATAGGGGGAGGGTTAGCGGTAGAGTAAGGGTTGCCTTAGGTAACCCACATCCTACTGCTAGCCCTATAGGTAAACATTACCCTAGCACTAACCCTAACCGTATAGGTAACACTCAACCAAGAATTAACCCTAACCCTATAGGTAACCCTACCCTAATGTTAACTCTCTATAAGTAACCCTGATCCAACTGATAAGCCTATAGGTTAACCTTACCCTTCAACGTATTCTAACCCTATAGGTAACCCTACCGTAAGGTTAACTCCAACACTATAGGTAACCCTGAACCAACTGCTAACCTCAGGGTTAACCTTACCCTAGCACTAGTTCTAACCCTATAGGTAACTTTTACCCTACTGCAAACCCTATAGGTAAACCTTACCCTAATCCTAACCTTATATGTAACAACCAACTTAGAATTAACCCTACCCTTATAGTCAACCCTACCCTAATGTTAACTCTACCTCTGTAGGTAACCCTGATCCAACTGATTAGCCTATAGGTTAAACCTTCAACTTGTTCTAACCCTATAGGTAACCCTACTATAAGGGTAACTCCAACACTATAGGTAACCAATTGCTAACCTTATAGGTTAACCTTACCCTAGCACTAGTTATAACCCTATAGGTAACATTTACCCTAATTCTAACCTTATAGATAACACTCAATTTAGAATTAACCCTAACCCTATAGGTAACCCTACCCTAATGTTAACTCTAATCCTATAGGTAACTTTAACTCTACTGCTAACCCTATAGGAAAACCCTAGCACTAATCCTAACCGTATATATAATCCTTACCCAAGTGCTAACCCCATAGATAACCCTATAGATAACCCATAACCCTACTCCTAATCCTATAGGTACCCTTTACTCTACTGCTAACCCTATAGGTAAACCTTACCCCTAGAACTAATCCTAACCCTATAGGTAACACTCAACCAAAACTCGCTCATCCATGTCTTTATGGACCTTGCTTTGTGCACTGGTGGGCAGTCATGTTGGAACAGGGAGGGGCCAGCTCCAAACTCCTCCCACAAAGTTGGGAGTATGAAATTGTCCAAAATGACTTTGTATGCTGACGCCTTAAGAGTTTCCTTCACTGGAACTAAGGGGCCAAACCCAACCCCAGAAAAAACAACCCCGCACCCCATAATCCTCCCTCCCCCCACACCATAATCCCTCCCCCTCCACACACCATAATCCACCCCCCCCCCACCAAATGGTTTGGACCAGTGCCCAAAGCAAGGTCCATAAAGACATGGAGGAGCGAGTTTGGGGGTGGAGGAACTTGACTGGCCTGCACAGAGTCCTGACCTCACCCCGATACAACACCTTAAAGTGGAGACTGTGAGCCAGGCCTTCTCGTCCAACATCAGTACCTGACCTCACAAATACTCTTCTGGAAGAACGGTCAAACATTCCCATAGACACACTCCTAAACCTTGTGACCCGCCTTCCCAGAAGAGGTGAAGCCGTTCTAGTAACTGATGAATGATTCGTCTCTCTGTCTCCTTCCAGATAAGCCGGGATCGTGTCCCCCTGTTATAGAACCTCAGAATGGGACCACCTGCGTCAAGACCACCCAGTGCATATCCGACACCAACTGTAACGACAACCAGAAATGTTGTCCAGCGGCCTGTGACAGCACGTCCTGCCAGATACCGGTACGTACCCAGAAGTACCATCTATAAGTACTGATATGTCTCTGACATATACCGCAGCGCTGTACAGAGATCACTGAGCCAGTCACATCAGTCTCTGTACAGAGGAGCTTACACTCTAATGTCCCCTCCCCCCCCCCACAGTCACATCAGTCTCTGTACAGAGGAGCTTACACTCTAATGTCCCCTCCCCCCCCACAGTCACATCAGTCTCTGCACAGAGGAGCTTACACTCTAATGTCCCCTCCCCCCCTACAGTCACATCAGTCTCTGTACAGAGGAGCTTACACTCTAATGTCCCCTCCCCCCACAGTCACATCAGTCTCTGTACAGAGGAGCTTACACTCTAATGTCCCCTCCCCCACAGTCACATCAGTCTCTGTACAGAGGAGCTTACACTCTAATGTCCCCTCCCCCCACATCACATCAGTCTCTGTACAGAGGAGCTTACACTCTAATGTCCCCTCCCCCACAGTCACATCAGTCTCTGTACAGAGGAGCTTACACTCTAATGTCCCCTCCCCACATCACATCAGTCTCTGTACAGAGGAGCTTACACTCTAATGTCCCCTCCCCCCACATCACATCAGTCTCTGTACAGAGGAGCTTCCCCCTCTACTAGAGGGGGAAAAAGAGGAAAGGAGAAAGTAATATATATGTGTAAGCTCCTTTAAACCAACATTTCTATCTTTCCTGAGCCTTTCCTTTATTTGGAGTGATTGGCCGGTGTCCAGGGACCGCCCTCTAGTTTCGATCATTCTGTTGTGCGGGAGATTATAGTGTTTGGGAAAAGTTGACCGTCCTTCAAGTCCCGGGGGCCGGCGGGGGGGGGGGGGGGGGGAGGTGTCTTGGAAACAAGCGATCCCTGGGCACACAAACACAGCTCTGTGTGGGCGGTCACGTGACGGCGAGGAGGAGGCCATTTCTGTCCCCCGCAGTTTTCTTCGGTCCAGACGTAAATCTGGAGGGATTTCCAAGTCCTCAAAGTGTACCTGTCACCGTCACAAACCGGGGCATGCACCGATCATCAGAACATTATGACCACTCACCTAATATCAATGAGGTCCCCCTAAACAGCCCTGACCCCTCCCAGCATGGACTGAAGGTACTCTGGGGTATGTGGCACCAAGCCTTCAGTGGCAGATCCTTTAAGTCCTGCAAGTTATGAGGTGGGGCCTCCATGGACTGCACTTGCACATCCCACAAATGCACGATTTGGATTGAGATCTAGAGAATTTGGAGGCCAAGTCAACACCTCAAACTTATGTTCCTCAATCCATTCTTGAATTCATCAGACCAGGCCGCCTTCTTCTATTGCTCCGTTCTCCAGTTCTGATGCCCACGTGCCCATTGTAGGTTCTTCTGGCTGTGGTCAGCATGGGCACCCTGACCGGACTGCGGCTACACAGTGGTGGCGATATTTTCTGCCTTCAACACTTTAACTTCAGGGACAACATGTTCACTTGCTGCCTTATATACCCCACCCACGTTGTCACAAGATGATCGATGTCATTCATGTTACCTGTCAGGGTGGTCATAATGTTATGGCTGATCGGCGTGTGTGGTGAAGCATTTCCTATAATGAAGACCACAAGTCTGATGTGATGGGGGGAGGACCTCTGATGTGATGGGGGGGGCCTCTGATGTGATGGGGGGAGGACCTCTGATGTGATGGGGGGAGGACCTCTGATGTAATGGGGGGGGGGACCTCTGATGTGATGGGGGGAGGACCTCTGATGTGATGGGGGGACCTCTGATGTGATGGGGGGAGGACCTCTGATGTGATGGAGGATCTCTGATGTGATGGAGGATCTCTGATGTGATGGAGGACCTCTGATGTAATGGGGGGACCTCTGATGTGATGGGGGACCTCTGATGTGATGGGGGGGGGACCTCTGATGTGATGGGAGGACCTCTGATGTGATGGGGGGAGGACCTCTGATGTGATGGAGGATCTCTGATGTGATGGAGGATCTCTGATGTGATGGAGGACCTCTGATGTAATGGGGGGACCTCTGATGTGATGGGGGACCTCTGATGTGATGGGGGGGGGGCCTCTGATGTGATGGGAGGACCTCTGATGTGATGGGAGGACCTCTGATGTGATGGGGGGGGGGACCTCTGATGTGATGGGGGGGACCTCTGATGTGATGGGGGGACCTCTGATGTGATGGGGGGGACCTCTGATGTGATGGGGGGGACCTCTGATGTGATGGGGAGGACCTCTGATGTGATGGGGGGGGGACCTCTGATGTGATGGGGGGGACCTCTGATGTGATGGGGGGGACCTCTGATGTGATGGGGGGGGGGGACCTCTGATGTGATGGGGGGGGGGGGACCTCTGATGTGATGGGGGGGGGACCTCTGATGTGATGGGGGGGGGGGACCTCTGATGTGATGGGGGGGGGACCTCTGATGTGATGGGGGGGGGGACCTCTGATGTGATGGGGGGGGACCTCTGATGTGATGGGGGACCTCTGATGTGATGTGATGGGGGACCTCTGATGTGATGGGGGGGGGGACCTCTGATGTGATGGGGGGGGGACCTCTGATGTGATGGGGGGGGACGGACGTCTGATGTGATGGGGGGGGGGGACCTCTGATGTGATGGGAGGACCTCTGATGTGATGGGAGGACCTCTGATGTGATGGGGGGACCTCTGATGTGATGGGGGGGGACCTCTGATGTGATGGGGGGGGGACCTCTGATGTGATGGGGGGGGACCTCTGATGTGATGGGGGGGGGACCCCTCTGTGTGTTCTGGCAGGAGAGACTTTGTAGGTTTCCTTTCCAGTAATAATGTTCTATGATGAGGAATTTGGCCACTAGATGGTGCTAAGTATTATAGGTGATTCCTCTGATACTTGGCTGCCATCTAGTGGCCAAATGCAACATTGTACATTTTGAATGAATGAAAGACATTTACTGTAACCGACACATACCATTCATTTATTTTTTTTTTTACCCATTTTCACAGATCCTTTGTGGTTATTGAGGGAAGGATGGGGGGGGGGGGGGGGGGGGGGGGGGGGGGGGGGGGGGGGGGGGGGGGGGGGGGGGGGGGGGGGGGGGGGGGGGGGGGGGGGGGGGGGGGGCAATGATCCAGAATATTGTGTGATACAATTCTCACCTCCTTTTCTCTTGTAGGAATAATTCTTGGACAAGGAAGACTTTGCAGTTTCTGAATGAAGGAGAAAAGACGACAACGACCCCCTTTATATAAATATATTTTGTTTTCCGGTCCATACCGGCATTTTCTATATTGTAATATATTTGCAGAAATTAAAGAATAATCAGACGACCCCCCCCCCCCCTCCAGTAGGGGGCGATGTAGCCACATCCTGTATGAAAAAATCCGTTGTATTTATTGACTTGTGTGATAATATTTATAAAGGATCTTTGACTCTTCTCTGTGCTTTGCTTTCATGTACATGAGCCCAGGTTTTTTTTATGTCCCGCCCCCTTGCAGAGTGGGGGAGGGGCTTTAGCAGCCAGTTCCGTTGTGTAGTCCTTCGTGGGGGTGGCCTGAGGTCCACCAGTGTGCCCACTGCCATTAGGTATCGGGATGAAATTCTTGGACCCTGCGCTGGTGCAGCGGGTCCCGGGTTCCTCCTGGTGCATGTCAATGCCCGGCCTCATGTGGTGAGCATGCGCAGCCAGTTCCTGGAGGATGAAGAAATGAATGACCCCCCCCCCCCCCGACCTAAATCCAAAAGAACACCTCAGTGATGCTCTGGTGCAGATCTGGGAGGAAATACCCCAGGAAACCATCCTTCGTCTCATTAGGAGCGGGCCCCAATGTTGTCCGGCATGCATACAAATACGTGGGGGGCCACAAACTACTGAGGACCATTCCGAGTTGCTGCAATTACTTGGAAATGGACGAGCCCGACACATTATTTCTCCACTTTGATTTTTGGGTGTGTTTGAATTCAGCCCTCTGTAGGTGGATCATTTTCATTCCCAACAAATGACACCCCCCCATACCACTCTAGATCCCAACACATGACACCCCCCCTCCATACCACTCTAGATCCCAACACATGACACCCCCCCCTCCATACCACTCTAGATCCCAACACATGACACCCCCCTCTCCATACCACTCTAGATCCCAACACATGACACCCCCCCCCCTCCATACCACTCTAGATCCCAACACATGACACCCCCCCTCCATACCACTCTAGATCCCAACACATGACACCCCCCCCCCCCCCCCCCATACCACTCTAGATCCCAACACATGACACCCCCCCTCCATACCACTCTAGATCCCAACACATGACACCCCCCCCTCCATACCACTCTAGATCCCAACACATGACACCCCCCCCCTCCATACCACTCTAGATCCCAACACATGACACCCCCCTCTCCATACCACTCTAGATCCCAACACATGACACCCCCCCTCCATACCACTCTAGATCCCAACACATGACCCCCCCCCCCCCCCCCTCCATACCACTCTAGATCCCAACACATGACCCCCCCCCCCCTCTATACCACTCTAGATCCCAACACATGACCCCCCCCCATACCACTCTAGATCCCAACACATGACACCCCCCCCTCCTCCATACCACTCTAGATCCCAACACATGACCCCCCCCCCCCCCTCTATACCACTCTAGATCCCAACACATGACCCCCCCCCCCCCCCCTCCATACCACTCTAGATCCCAACACATAACCCCCCCCCCTCCTCCATACCACTCTAGATCCCAACACATGACCCCCCCCACCACAAAGTGCTGTGGTCTTTGGGCAGCCAAATCCTTCGGGGGTGAAGTGGTTAAAGGATAAGTCCACCCCAACACTTAAATTGCTACATCTACAGACCTCCGCGATCGAACACTAACCCTGTAAGGAATAAATCAGTACACAAACCTTTTTTTTGAAGCCGATCGACCCGAGCTACAGCGGAGGCAGCTCTGCAGAGGACAACGGCCAACAGCCGCTGTGAAATGAATGGGAAGTGACGTCACCCTTAAGAGCGATGAACCCGCCCCCCCCATATTAGGTACATTGACCCCCCGCCCACATAGAACTCCACCAATCACAGAGTTTCGCTCGTATAAAATCACTTTAATAGAATTAGCAGAAAACCATTGGATGTCGATCATTAATGCGGGTAGAAAAGACAGGCGATCGTTAAGGCAGTCATAGTATAGAAGTGCATATATCAGAAGACGGGAAGGACCGCCGGGTCAGGGCTGCGCATCTTCTGATTCCGGCGGTCTGCATCTGGGGGGAGGGGTTACCCTGAAAGGAGAGGGGAGGAGGGCGGGGGATGGGTACCCCCCCCTCCTCCCAATAAATAAAAATACTCAATGTTATAACTTAAAAAGTCTTTGGGTTATTGGCTCAGCCCAGCTGAGGGTTCTGGGAAGACTTTGCTCTCACGTGGCGCCCTCCTCCGTCATCCACAGCCGGCTCTCCTCCACCTCCTTCGTCACCACCAGCAGGACCTCGCAGGAGCCGCGGGCGATGCAGCCCTGGAGGAAGTCCCTGCAAGAGAAGAAAAAACAGGAGGATTGATTACCATTACAGCACTGAGCGACACCGAAGAGGACCGGTCATTACAGACGGCGGCCCGTACAGCACTGAACGTCACCGAAGAGGACCGGTCATTACAGACGGCGGGCCCGTACAGCACTGAACGTCACCGAAGAGGACCGGTCATTACAGACGGCGGCCCGTACAGCACTGAGCGTCACCGAAGAGGACCGGTCATTACAGACGGCGGCCCGTACAGCACTGAGCGACACCGAAGAGGACCGGTCATTACAGACGGCGGCCCGTACAGCACTGAACGTCACCGAAGAGGACCGGTCATTACAGACGGCGGCCCGTACAGCACTGAACGTCACCGAAGAGGACCGGTCATTACAGGCGGCGGCCCGAAACAAATCTGCTTTCACACTTGGAGCCACACACAAAAAAAAAAAAAAAAAGTTAGGAGCCATTTTTTTATTTTATTTTTTTTAAAACAAATCTTACGGGTGAAACAATGTAACATGTTCCTGAAGGTGAACTTCTCCTTTAACCCTTTCACAGCCAGAAGCAGTTTTTTGCGTGCGTGTTTAGAAAATAAAAAATATAAAATTTACAAAAAAAAAAAAAAAAAAAAAGAAGTATTTATTTTTGTTTCTTTTTATTATTCTTAATTTTTTTTTTTTTTTTTACACACGGTCTCACCAGTGCAGTACAGCGCCATCATATAAATTGGGTGTGGCGGTGATCAGACTGGTGACATGGGGGCAGATTCATCAATAGATACGCCGGCGGATCTCCTGATCCGCCGTCGTATCTGTGAGACCCGACGGTCGGATCTGTGAGATCCCACCGTCGGAGCTATGCGACTGATTCATAAGAATCAGTTCCGCATAGATCTCCCTTGGATCCGTGATTTTTTACCCGTCGCATATGCAAATGAGGAAAACCGCCGATTCACGTCTGTACGCCCGCCCGTCGCTCGTTTTCTACGTCGTTTGCGTTCGGGTTTTTCCGGCGGATAGCTACCCCTGCTTCTATGAGGGGTAGCTAATGTTAAGTATGGCCGACGTTCCCGCGCCGATTTTTAAATTTTCTACGTCGTTTGCGTACCGCGATCGGGAATACCGATGGCCGCAAACGACGTACCCGCCGCAAACAATGACGTCGTAGCGACATCATTTGGAGCATGCGCACTGGCCTTTTTCGCCCCGGCGCATGCGCAGTTAAATCGGCGCGGGAACGCGCCTGATTTAAATTGTACACTCCCCCTAGCCGCGGAATTTGCATTCCGCCGGGGGGAGTTAGGATCCGACGGTGCAGTTTGCGAGGTAAGTGCTTTATGAATCATGCACTTGCCTCGCTAAATTGCACCGGCGGATCGTAAACCAGGTAGATCTAGCGGATCTAAAGATCCGCAGATCTATATGAATCTGCCCCAGTGTGTGGAAAAAATTATAATCCTGATCACTTGGCCAGAGTGTTACAATGCGAGTACGGCAACACTATTGCTCTGGAGTGTGTTTTAAAAAAAAATTATTATTATTATTATTATTTTTCACTTTTTTTTTTTTATTACATTTTATTTATTTTTTTACGATTATTATTATTATAATTTTTTTTTTTTTATAACACAAACAAAAGGGGTTTTCTTTGTTAGTATGGTAACACTAAAAATAATTGAAAAGAAAACCCCTTTGTTTGTGTAAAAAATAAATAAATAAATAAATAAAAAAATAATATTATAATAATAATAAATAGTAAAAAAAATAAATAAAATGTAATAAAAAATAAATGTGAAAATAAAACGTTTAATAAGCAGCTGAGAAGCTCGGATGACATCAGCGGAATGTCTCGGGCACAATCCTTCGCACGTGTTCCTCATTCCTCCCATACGAGTCATTCCTCCTCGTCACACACCCAATAATAAACCCCCGCCACACGCTCACCGCGTTCCACCGACCTCGTGTGACAGCTGTGAGCTCACACGCCGAGCATCTCAGCAATGCCGGAAACTCGCAGGAACGTTGTGATCGCACGTGAGCGCCCCCTGGGGGGCGAGATCGACTTTCCCCAGAATCCCTCACAACACCTGAAGAGGCGAGATCAATACCACCTGACATGGAGATTCCTCTTCACCTCAAGAGAACGGATCCCACGTGTTCCAATCCTTCCTCACTTTACTAAACATACTTTTTTTTTCTTTGGTTGGTGTCTCCATTAGAGAAATTTCCCATCACTTCCTGTCCCGACAGGAAGTCACCTCAATGGGGACACCGACAGTAATAACATGACTAAGAATACTCTGCGAATGCCAAAACACCATAAAGAGTCTTGGCTGGAATTGGGCCAACCCAACCATTCATTTCATTCGCACGCGGTCCTTACTTCAGTTCTCTGGGGCCCCCAAGCTTGGCGGGCGATTTCAGCTTTGAATCCAGGTTGTAGTAGATGCCGTTGATCTGCCGTACGGCGATCCAGTGCTTGCGGGTGATCGGCAGAGAGAGGAAGCCCAGCGAGATGGGTGACGGGATGTTCAGGATGAAGCCGAAGATTTCACTCGGCGCCAAACTCTCCAGAGACCTGCGGGGGACACCAACGTCATTGCAGTTGTGTGACGGCACCAACAACACCCCCCCCGGGACCACCCCTCATCAACCATTCCATCTCCTTCCAAGCCCCCCAACCATCTCCTTCCGAGCCCTAGGCATCTCCCTCCAAGCCCCCAATTCATCCAAATCACCCAATCTCATACCGTATGTAATGCCACCCAAGCTCTCCATCCCACCTCCTGCACCACTCTATCAAATCATCCTTCCATCCTCATCTCCTCCAACCCTAGAGACATCTCCCCCTCCTCCAACCCTAGAGACATCTCCCCCTCCTCCAACCCTAGAGACATCTCCCCCTCCTCCAACCCTAGAGACATCTCCCCCTCCTCCAACACTAGAGACATCTCCCCCTCCTCCAACACTAGAGACATCTCCTCCTCCTCCAACCCCATAGACATCTCCCCCTCCAACCCCAGAGACATCTCCCCCTCCTCCAACACTAGAGACATCTCCCCCTCCAACCCCATAGACATCTCCCCCTCCTCCAACACTAGAGACATCTCCCCCTCCAACCCCATAGACATCTCCCCCTCCTCCAACCCTAGAGACATCTCCCCCTCCTCCAACCCTAGAGACATCTCCCCCTCCTCCAACCCTAGAGACATCTCCCCCTCCAACCCCATAGACATCTCCCCCTCCAACCCCATAGACATCTCCCCCTCCAACCCTAGAGACATCTCCTCCCCCAACCCCATAGACATCTCCCCCTCCAACCCCATAGACATCTCCCCCTCCAACCCCATAGACATCTCCTCAACACTCGTATATTCAAACTACAGTTGAAACACAAAGGGATTATGATAAGCAGGCAGCCCCTTACACATCCCCCGCTGGTCTCCAGACCTTTGCCTATGCGCCATGACCCAACACAAGAGGGGGGGGGGGTGAAGGAGAAGGGATGTAGCATTACATAATCTCAATGTCATTTTGTCCCCCGAGTCCCTCCTCTGCTGGGCCATAGTCTCGGGTAGGAGGCCAGCCCACAGCCCCTCCCACAACACACAGTGACGGTGGGTTGTCGCATCTTTCTTATACTTTTTCTCTTCTCTACATTAACCCTCGGCGTTATCATCTGAGTGGTCTTCAGGTTCCCACAGGACCCCTGCTGAGTCTGGGGGCCCCTTAGGCTGGATGAATATGTTCCGCATTGGTGGGGATGAGTCATTGATGGCCCCCCCCCCCGATCATCTCCCCCAAAAAAGCTCAAGTGGTAATAATTCCCGCCACCATCCCCAGCTTGGACCACGATGATCCCAAGCTGCCCCTTTTCTTCTCACCTGCGTTTGTCCCACCACACGGCGGCGTAGTCCACCAACTGCAGGGCCGCCATGATGACGTTGACGTCATAGTTGCCGAGGCCCAGCAGACTGCGGTGCGGGTTGATCACGGAGTTCGGGGACAACCTGAAAGAACAACAATTACACATCAACATAAACCCCACAGCAAAGCTCCCCATCCATCTCATCCCCACCATCTACTGCCCCCTCCCCTCATCTCACCCCACCAAACCTTCTCCCATCCATGGTGACCCGCTCTTCCATCTCATCCCCACCATCTACTGCCCCCTCCCCCTCACCCCACCAAACCTTCTCCCATCCATGGTGACCCCCTCTTCCATCTCATCCGCACCATCTACTGCCCCCTCCCCTCATCTCACCCCACCAAACCTTCTCCCATCCATGGTGACCCGCTCTTCCATCTCATCCCCACCATCTACTGCCCCCTCCCCCTCACCCCACCAAACCTTCTCCCATCCATGGTGACCCCCTCTTCCATCTCATCCCCACCATCTACTGCCCCCTCCCCCTCACCCCACCCCCACCAAACCTTCTCCCATCCATGGTGACCCGCTCTTCTATCTCATCCCCACCCCCCTCATCTCACCCCACCAAACCTCCTATCCATGTGGTGACCCCCTCTTCCATCTCATCCCCACCCCACCAAACCTTCTCCTATCCATGGTGACCCGCTCTTCCATCTCATCCCCACCATCTACTGCCCCCTCATCTCACCCCACCAAACCTTCTCCCATCCATGGTGACCCGCTCTTCCATCTCATCCCCACCATCTACTGCCCCCTCCCCCTCACCCCACCAAACCTTCTCCCATCCATGGTGACCCGCTCTTCTATCTCATCCCCACCCCCTCATCTCACCCCACCAAAGCTCCCCATCCATGGTGACCCGCTCTTCTCTCTCATCCCCACCATCTACTGCCCCCTCATCTTCTACCTCATCCCACCATCTACTTCCCCCCTCACCTCACCAAACCTTCCCCATACAGGTGGTGACCCGCTCTTCTACCTCATCCCACCATCTACTTCCCCTTCATCTCACCCCACCAAACCTTCTCCCATCCATGGTGACCCGCTCTTCCATCTCATCCCCACCATCTACTGCCCCCTCCCCCTCATCTCACCCCACCAAACCTTCTCCCATCCATGGTGACCCGCTCTTCCATCTCATCCCCACCATCTACTGCCCCCTCATCTCACCCCACCAAAGCTCCCTATCCATGGTGACCCGCTCTTCCATCTCACCCCCACCATCTACTGCCCCCTCCCCCTCATCTCACCCCACCAAACCTTCTCCCATCCATGGTGACCCGCTCTTCTATCTCATCCCCACCCCCTCATCTCACCCCACCAAAGCTCCCCATCCATGGTGACCCGCTCTTCTCTCTCATCCCCACCATCTACTGCCCCCTCATCTCACCCCACCAAACCTCCCATCCATGTGGTGACCCGCTCTTCTCTCTCATCCCCACCATCTACTGCCCCCTCATCTCACCCCACCAAACCTCCCATCCATGTGGTGACCCGCTCTTCTCTCTCATCCCCACCATCTACTGCCCCCTCATCTCACCCCACCAAACCTTCTCCCATCCATGGTGACCCGCTCTTCTATCTCATCCCCACCATCTACTGCCCCCTCCCCCTCATCTCACCCCACCAAACCTTCTCCCATCCATGTGGTGACCCGCTCTTCTCTCTCACCCCCACCATCTACTGCCCCCTCCCCCAGACACCCCCACCATCTACTGCCCCCTCCCCTTCATCTCACCCCACCAAACCTCCCATCCATGTGGTGACCCGCTCTTCTCTCTCACCCCCACCATCTACTGCCCCCTCCCCTTCATCTCACCCCACCAAATCCTCTCATCTATGTGGTCACCTGCCCAAAGCTGCCCCCCCCCACCAATATTTCTATGATCCACCCCAATGTCTCTTAGGGGCAGATCTCTCATCCCCCGGGACACACCCGTTTGATTTCCAATTGCTGGGTAGATCCTTGACCCCCCCCAGATACCCCAATCTACACCTACCACCCCTTAACATCCCCCACGACATTCCCCAATCACCCCCTCTGATATCCCAACAATCAATCCCTGATCTCCACCTACCCCCTCCAAGTGCCCCCTTCCCCCCAACACAAAGATGTTTCACCCCACTCCCCTAGGGTACTCCATAGAGGGTACTCCACCTGCCCCTCCCCCAGACACCCCAATCTACCCCCATGACAGAGATATCACCCCCAGGCAAGTCCCTGATCTCCACCCCCCCAAATCTCAACATCCACCAATCCCATCCTTCACCCCGGACATCTCCAAATCCCCCCCCCCCTCCCCCTCCGGGCAGATCTCTCACCCATTCATCCAGGTTACCCCATAAAAGGGTCATTCCTGCCCAACCCCCCCCCCCCATAAGGAAGGCATTACCCCCCAGGTAGGTCCCTGATCTTCACTTATCTACCCCCCCCCCCCCCACATTCCCCCTGGTGATGGGACTCTCCCCTCCATACCCTCATCACCCGGTACTCCCCCTCCCGGTACTCCCCCCCCCTCCCCTCTCTCTCACCCGGTACTCCCCCCTCCCGGTACATCACCCGGTACTCCCCCTCCCGGTACTCCCCCCCCCCTCCCCTCTCTCTCTCACCCGGTACTCCCCCCTCCCGGTACATCACCCGGTACTCCCCCTCCCGGTACATCACCCGGTACTCCCCCTCCCGGTACATCACCCGGTACTCCCCCTCCCCTCTCTCTCACCCCCGGCAGATCTCCTCGGCCCGGCTCTGGCAGAATTCTTCCCTCTGGAGGAGATTATTGATGGCGTGCACCGCACACAGCTCCAGCCGCTGCCGCTCGTGATACATCCCTTCCCCCATCCTTCAACACCCGGCCGGGGGAGGAGCCAGGCATATCAATACACGGCCACAGGGGGCGGGGACCGGGGCGGGACACGTGACAGCGGCTGTCATCTCCCCAGACACGTGACCCGGAGAATTGTATCCGGAGCGACAGGGGCGAGCTGTGATTGGAGGGGCTTGTCACCTCCGACCCCGCCCCCTCCGTCCCACTTCCTGGCTTCCCCCCTCCCCCTACTATTGTTATTGTTTACTATTGTTCATCATCCCTTTTATTATTGTTATTATTATTGTTATTTACCCTCCTCCTATTATTATTATTATTATTATTATTATTATTATTATTATTATTATTTACCCCCCTCCTATTATTATTATTATTATCCCCCAATTATTATTATTGTTATTATTATTGTTATTATTATTATCCCCCAATTATTATTATTATTATTATTATTGTTATTATCTACCCCCCTCCGATTATTATTATCCCCCCAATTATTATTATTATTATTGTTATTATTATTATTATTATTATTATTGTTATTATCCCCACTCTTATTAATATTATTATTATTATTATTGTTATTATTAATATTATTATTATTATTATTATTATTATTATTATTATTATCCCCCCAATTATTATTATTATTACGTATCCCCCTCCTCCTATTATTATTATTATTATTATTATTATTATTATTATTATTATTATTATTATTATCCCCCAATTATTATTATTATTATTATTATTATTATTATTATTATTATTATTATGTATCCTCCTCCTCCTATTATTATTATTATTAATATTTTTATTATTATTGTTATTATCCCCCAATTATTATTATTATTATTATTGTTATGTATCCCCCAATTATTATTATTATTATTATTATTATTAATATTATTATTATTATTGTTATTATCCCCCAATTATTATTATTATTGTTATTATTATTATCCCCCAATTATTATTATTATTATCCCCCTAATTATTATTATTATTATTATTATTATTATTATTATTATTATTATTGTTGTTATCCCCCTCCTCCTATTATTATTATTATTATTATTAATATTATTATTATTATTGTTATTATCCCCCAATTATTATTATTATTATTATTTCCTCCTATTATTATTATTATTATTATTATTATTATTATTATTATTATTATTATTATTATTATTATCCCCCTCCTCCTATTATTATTATTATTATTGTTATTATTATTATTATTATTATTATTTCCTCCTATTATTATTATCTACCCCCCTCCTATTATTATTATTATTTACCCCCTCCTGTTATTATATTATTTACCCCCCCCCCCTATTATTATTGTTATTATTTACCCCTTATTATTATTATTATTATTATTATTTTCCCCTCCCCTCTTTTTATTATTATTTACCCCTCCCCCTCCTATTATTATTTACCCCCTCCCCTCCTATTATTATTATTATTATTATTTACCCCTCCCCTCTTATTATTATTATTTACCCCCCTCTCCCTCCTATTATTATAGCACCCAAGCCTCAGCGCTGCTGTCATTTCTATGGCAGGAGTTGTCTGGGGGAGACAGGATAAATCAGGATGGAGGGGGGACTGATGACATTAATAGGGGAGGACTAAGGACATTAATAGGGGGGACTGAGGACATTAATAGGGGAGGACTAAGGACATTAATAGGGGGGACTGAGGACATTAATAGGGGAGGACTAAGGACATTAATAGGGGGGACTGAGGACATTAATAGGGGGGGACTGAGGACATTAATAGGGGGGACTGAGGACATTAATAGGGGGGACTGATGACATTAATAGGGAGGACTGAGGACATTAATAGGGAGGACTGAGGACATTAATAGGGGGGACTGAGGACATTAATAGGGGGGGACTGAGGACATTAATAGGGGGGGGACTGAGGACATTAATAGGGGGGGGGACTGAGGACATTAATAGGGGGGGGGACTGAGGACATTAATAGGGGGGACTGAGGACATTAATAGGGGGGACTGAGGACATTAATAGGGGGGACTGAGGACATTAATAGGGGGGACTGAGGACATTAATAGGGGGGACTGAGGATATTAATAGGGGGGGGGACTGAGGACATTAATAGGGGGGGGGGACTGAGGACATTAATAGGGGGGGGGGGACTGAGGACATTAATAGGGGGGACTGAGGACATTAATAGGGGGGGGACTGAGGACATTAATAGGGGGGGGGGACTGAGGACATTAATAGGGGGGACTGAGGACATTAATAGGGGGGACTGAGGACATTAATAGGGGGGGGACTGAGGACATTAATAGGGGGGACTGAGGACATTAATAGGGGGGACTGAGGACATTAATAGGGAGGACTGAGGACATTAATAGGGGGGACTGAGGACATTAATAGGGGGGACTGAGGACATTAATAGGGGGGGACTGAGGACATTAATAGGGGGGGACTGAGGACATTAATAGGGAGGACTGAGGACATTAATAGGGAGGACTGAGGACATTAATAGGGGGGACTGAGGACATTAATAGGGAGGACTGAGGACATTAATAGGGGGGACTGAGGACATTAATAGGGGGGACTGAGGACATTAATAGGGGGGGACTTTATATAAATAATCCCGATGTATCTTTGTGAATCGGTCCTTCTTTCATGTAACATTCTGTAATTGGAGTCATGGACCGGTGACACCGGATTCTCCCCTACGTCTCTCCCTGATTGGTCGATGAGAGATTCTATGACTGACAGGCGACATTCACTCATCCAGCCAGTGGGGGGCGACACGTGAAGCGAGGTGAGAATTTATTGTGATCTTCCAGAGATGGGGCCGGGGGGGGGTCACCGGTGTGCCACGATCCTAATTATTATCATCACCGGCCAGCGGAATCCCGCCGCCATCTATAATTATTATTATTCCGTTATCTGAACGTCACTTATTGTCATCCGTGCCGCTGCATCACCCCAAATCATCTCCTCCGTGTTACTATGTATATCATTATCCCCCCTCCTCCTATAATTATTAATATTACCGGCCGCCGAGGTGATTTCTCCTCTTATTATTATCCATCATCTCTATGGAAGTCACATGATCTCCTCTGTTATTGTTGTGATGTGTGTCACATTATTGTCATCCCCCATGTGTCACCCGCCATGTGTCCTCCTCCCAGAACCCTCCGTCGTCATCTTCTCCTATAATTATCATTCCTTCTCACGTGTTCAGTGTCTATTTTACTGCCTGCAATTAGAATTGTCTCTGCTGTGCGTCACCCTTACATCTCTGTCCTCTGTCCCCCTTACCTCTCTGTCCTCTGTCACCCTCACATGTCTGTCCTCTGTCACCCTCACATCTCTGTCCTCTATCACCCTGACATCTCTGTCCTCTGTCTCCCTTACCTCTCTGTCCTCTGTCACCCTCACATCTCTGTCCTCTGTCACCCTCACATCTCTGTCCTCTGTCACCTTCACATCTCTGTCACCCTCACATCTCTGTCCTCTGTCACCCTCACGTCTCTCTCCTCTGTCCCCCTTACCTCTCTGTCCTCTGTCACCCTCACATCTCTGTCCTCTGTCACCCTCACATCTCTGTCCTCTGTCACCCTCACGTCTCTGTCCTCTGTCACCCTCATGTCTCTGTCCTCTGTCACCCTCACATCTCTGTCCTCTGTCACCTTCACATCTCTGTCCTCTGTCACCCTCACATCTCTGTCCTCTGTCACCCTCACATCTCTGTCCTCTGTCCCCCTCACGTCTCTGTCCTCTGTCACCCTCACGTCTCTGTCCTCTGTCACCCTCACGTCTCCGTCCTCTGTCACCCTCACGTCTCTGTCCTCTGTCCCCCTCACATCTCTGTCCTCTGTCACCCTCACGTCTCTGTCCTCTGTCACCCTCACATCTCTGTCCTCTGTCACCCTCACGTCTCTGTCCTCTGTCACCCTCACATCTCTGTCCTCTGTCACCCTCACGTCTCTGTCCTCTGTCACCCTCACGTCTCTGTCCTCTGTCACCCTCACATCTCTGTCCTCTGTCACCCTCACGTCTCTGTCCTCTGTCACCCTCACATCTCTGTCCTCTGTCACCCTCACATCTCTGTCCTCTGTCACCTTCACATCTCTGTCACCTTCACATCTCTGTCCTCTGTCACCCTCACGTCTCTCTCCTCTGTCCCCCTTACCTCTCTGTCCTCTGTCACCCTCACATCTCTGTCCTCTGTCACCCTCACGTCTCTGTCCTCTGTCACCCTTACGTCTCTGTCCTCTGTCACCCTCACATCTCTGTCCTCTATCACCCTGACATCTCTGTCCTCTGTCCCCCTTACCTCTCTGTCCTCTGTCACCCTCACATCTCTGTCCTCTGTCACCCTCACATCTCTGTCCTCTGTCACCCTCACGTCTCTGTCCTCTGTCACCCTCACGTCTCTGTCCTCTGTCACCTTCACATCTCTGTCCTCTGTCACCCTCACATCTCTGTCCTCTGTCACCCTCACATCTCTGTCCTCTGTCACCCTCACGTCTCTGTCCTCTGTCACCCTCACGTCTCTGTCCTCTGTCACCCTCACGTCTCTGTCCTCTGTCACCCTCACATCTCTGTCCTCTGTCACCTTCACATCTCTGTCCTCTGTCACCCTCACATCTCTGTCCTCTGTCACCCTCACATCTCTGTCCTCTGTCACCCTCACGTCTCTGTCCTCTGTCACCCTCCCGTCTCTGTGTAGCTGGCCAGCTAGAACCTGTCCTAGGTCGCTAATATAACCTACATGTATATACAGCTAAACCTGCTAAGAACCTAAATGTAATGCACATGTTTATATGTGAGAGACAAAAGCAAAGTTGTTCACTGTGATTTTATGCTTGGATGTCATATAACAGTTGTATGTTGTGTTCACAGAGGCAAAAGAAAAAAATATGCCTTTAAGAGTCGTTTATTTATATGACAGTGAAGGTAAGCTCAAATTACACAGTAGAATTCATACCAGAAAGCATAGAGTTAAGCTTTTGTGACTCCTCAGTAGCCTTGGCCAATCACAGCTAATCTCACATTGAACAGAGTCTTGACCTATCACAGCTACCTTTGCATCCATTCTGTCTGGGAGGTTCCTAATACTGTACATGTGCTGCATTCATTCCACGTGAAGACAGAGAGCAGAGCAGGCATACAGGGGCAGATTCTCAAAGATCTGCACCGGGGCAGAGTATCTGAGATACGCTACGTCGCCGTAATTTACCTGGCTTTAGTTTGAATCCAGAAAGAATTTTCGCCGTAAGTTACGGCGGCGTAGTGTATTTCTCGATGCGTAAGGGCGCGGAATTCAAATGCGGCGAGAAGGGGGCGTGTTTCATTTAAATGGAGCGCGTCTCCGCGCCGAACGAACTGCGCATGCCCCGTCCATCAAAACTCCCAGAGTGCATTGCTCCAACTTACGCAAACGACATAAAATTTTCAAAATTAGACACGGGAACGACGGCCATACTTAACATTGAGTACGCCACCAGATAGCAGCTTTAACTATACGCCGGAAAAAGCCGAACGGAATCGACGTAAAAGAATGCAACGGCCGCTCGACGTGGATTACGACGGGAACGCCACCTAGCGGACGCCGGAAAATTGCATCTTAGATCCGACGGCGTACTAAGGCGTACGCCTGTCGGATCTAACACAGATGCCGTTGTATCTTGTTTTGAGGATTCAAAACAAAGATACAACGCGGGAAATTTGAAAGTACGCCGGCATATCAGTAGATACGCCGGCCTACTCGCTTTGTGGATCTGCCCCACAGAGTTCAGTTTTATGGAAGCAAGGGCCTAAATAGGTATGTTACACAAGTTATATATATGTTCTTATTGAAAATAGTGTGATCAGAACTGTATACTGATCTAGTTGTGTGTTCACTTGTAGTTCCACCGAACTAAGTCACTTCCATCCATCCACTCTAAGGCCCCGTACACACGGCCGAGGAACTCGACGTGCCAAACACGTCGAGTTCCTCGTCGAGTTCAGGGATGAAGCCGCCGAGGAGCTCGGCGGGCCGCCTTCTCCCATAGAACAACGAGAAAATAGAGAACATGTTCTCTATTTTCTCGACGAGTTCCTCGGCGGCTCCATCGGGCCAAAAGTGTACAGACGACAGAGTTTCTCGGTAGAATCTGGCTTTGACCGAGTTTCTCGCCGAATTCTGCCGAGAAACTCTGTCGTGTGTACGAGGCCTAACAAGCTAACCGAACTAAAGCAACCCTGCAAACCACAGTTATACCTTTCAGAGAAATCCGAGAATGCTTTGATAACTTACAGAGAGAGAGAGAGAGAGAGTATAAATACTGAAGAAAGAAATATATCCACCATTTTATGTTGAATAACAAGATTGAATATTTGAACCGCCATTTTTTGTTATACTTATTCAACACGTGTTTTGTACATGGACTGTCTGCTGCAAAGCTGCAGTGTTATATATGAAGAAAAGTGAAGTTAATAAAGAAGTTATTTTAAGCATTTGTGCTCGTTAAACCTTACTGCTTCCATAGAACGGCAATAGAGGAATTTCAGAGTAAAAGACAGTCTTGTTGGACAGAGATAACACAATTCTTCTAATGCCACAGCGCATGCATGAGGCACTTTATAGTGTTGCGCCTGCCACACTCTGTCCTCTGTCACCCTCACATCTCTGTCCTCTGTCACCCTCACATCTCTGTCCTCTGTCACCCTCACATCTCTGTCCTCTGTCACCCTCACGTCTCTGTCCTCTGTCACCTTCACATCTCTGTCCTCTGTCACCCTCACATCTCTGTCCTCTGTCACCCTCACGTCTCTGTCCTCTGTCACCCTCACATCTCTGTCCTCTGTCACCCTCACATCTCTGTCCTCTGTCACCCTCACGTCTCTGTCACCCTCACGTCTCCGTCCTCTGTCACCCTCACATCTCTGTCCTCTGTCACCCTCACATCTCTGTCCTCTGTCACCCTCACGTCTCTGTCCTCTGTCACCCTCACGTCTCTGTCCTCTGTCACCCTCACGTCTCTGTCCTCTGTCACCCTCACGTCTCTGTCCTCTGTCACCCTCACATCTCTGTCCTCTGTCACCCTCACATCTCTGTCCTCTGTCACCCTCACGTCTCTGTCACCCTCACGTCTCCGTCCTCTGTCACCTTCACATCTCTGTCCTCTGTCACCCTCACATCTCTGTCCTCTGTCACCCTCACGTCTCTGTCCTCTGTCACCCTCACATCTCTGTCCTCTGTCACCCTCACATCTCTGTCCTCTGTCACCCTCACGTCTCTGTCCTCTGTCACCCTCACGTCTCTGTCCTCTGTCACCTTCACATCTCTGTCCTCTGTCACCCTCACATCTCTGTCCTCTGTCACCTTCATGCTACCTTTCCTCTGGACCCAAATAATTCCTCATCCTCATCTTCATCTTCTCCTCCTCTTCTTCTCATCCCACCTACTCATCCTCATCTTCCTATCCTCGTCTTCTCATGTTCATCTTCATCCTTACCTTCTCATTCTAATTTTCCTATCCTCATCTTCATCCCCACCTTCTCATCCTCATCTTTTACAATTAGAATGGTATCTGCTGTGTGTCAACCTCGGGTCTCGCCAAAATAATCCCCCTCCTCATCCTCATCTTCATTCCACCTTCTCATCCTCATCTACATATCTTCCTCTTCATCCCCACCTTCTCATCTACTCATCATATCTTCATCTTCATCCTCACTTTCTCATCCTCATCTTCATCCTCACCTTATTATCCTCATATACTCATTCTCATATCTTCAGCCTCACCTTCTCATCTACTCATCATATCTCCATCTTCATCCTCAACTTCTCATCCTCATCTTAATTTCAACACCACCTTCTCATCCTCATCTTCATATCTTCATCATCATCCCCACCTCCTCATCTTCAATCCCATCTTCTCATCCTCATGTTTATCTTCATTCCCACCTTCATCTTCATCCCCACCTTCTCATCTTCATCCTCATGTTTATCTTCATTCCCACCTTCATCTTCATCCCCACCTTCTCATCTTCATCCTCATGTTTATCTTCATTCCCACCTTCATCTTCATCCCCACCTTCTCATCTTCATCCTCATCTTCTCATATTCACATCTTCATCTTCACCCCCACCTTCTCATCCTCACCTTCTCATCTTAATATCTTCATCCTCACCTCCTCATCCTCATATACTCATCTTCATATCTTCAGCCTCACCTTCCTATCTACTCATCATATCTTCCTCTTCATCCCCATCTTCTCATCTTCATATCTTCATCCTCACCTTCTCATCCTCATCTTCATCCTCACCTTCTCATCCTCATCTTCATCCTCACCTTCTCATCCTCATCTACTCATCTTCATTCTCATCCCCACCTTCTCATCTTCATATCTTCAGCCTCACCTTCTCATCCTCATCTTCATCCTCACCTTATTATCCTCATATACTCATTCTCATATCTTCATCCTCACCTTCTCATCTACTCATCATATCTCCATCTTCATCCTCACCTTCTCATCCTCATCTTAATTTCAACGCCACCTTCTCATCCTCATCTTCATCTTCACCTACTCATCTTCATACCTTCATCATCATCATCCCCACCTCCTCATCTTCATCCCCACCTTCTCATTTTCATCCTCATCTTTTCATATTCACATCTTCATCTTCACCCCCACCATCTCATTTTCATCCTCATCTTCTCATATTCACATCTTCATCTTCACCCCCACCTTCTCATTTTCATCCTCATCTTCTCATATTCACATCTTCACCCCCACCTTCTCATCTTCATCCTCATCTTCTCATATTCACATCTTCATCTTCACCCCCACCTTCTCATCCTCATCTTCTCGTTCCACCTTCTTATTCTCATCTTCATCCTCATTTTATCATCTTCTCATCCCGCCTACGTATCCTCATCTTCTCATCTTCATCTTCTCATCTTCATCTTTATCTTCTCATCCCACCTACTCATCCTCCTCTTCTCATTCTCATCCTCATCTTCCTATCCTCATCTTCTCATCTTCATCTTCATCCCTACCTTCTCCTCCTCATCTTCTAATGCTAGAATTGTATCAGGTCTCTGTCCGCACATCAGCAATTCACCAATCATCAGCAGACAGTATAAAAGACGGCAGGCATTACATTTCATGACTTGCATATAAACATCCTCAGTTCTATAAGCACAAGGCACCACATAGGACCCATCCATTAGGGGCACAGGGGGGCCACGCCCCTTTAAAGGAGAATTGTACAAAAAAAAATATGATTTGTTAAACCCACAAGTACTTTTTTTACCATTTGTATCGGCCTTACGAAATAAAAAAACGCAGCAATTTAGAAACCAGATGAAAGGTTTAGGTCTGGGAAACACTTTTTGATAGATAAAAAGTGCATTTTATACACATCTATAGAGATCAGACCAACAAGAGGGACAAATGAGGAGGAAAGAGGGACAGAGGGACATTTCTCCAAATCAGGGACAGCTGGGAGCTATGTATTGGCTCCCACTGCTGGCAATCAAATCCAATGACGCGGGCGCCGGGGGCGGGGCCGAGTCCTGCATTCTGTGGCCTAGATTCACGTACGGCCGATCTACGTTGCGCCGGCGTAGCGTACCGTATTTTCGCTATGCCGCCGCAACTTAGAGAGGCAAGTGCTGTATTCACAAAGCACTTGCCTCCTAAGTTACGGTGGCGTATTGTAAATGGGCCGGCGTAAGCGTGCGTAATTCAAAGTAGGCTGTAGGGGGCATGTTGTATTTAAATGAGGCTTGACCCCATGTAGATGCATGGCCGAACGAACGGCGCATGCGCGCGCATGCTCAGTATCACGTCCTATTTACGCCCAAAGATATACGTCGGCTCAATGCCTGTGACGTGAACGTAATTTACGCACAGCCCTATTCGCGTCCGACTTACGCAAACAACGTAAAAAGATACGCTTGTTCCGACGTCCATACCTTGCATGGGATGCGCCACCTAGAGACCAGCTTTATCTTTACGCCGGCGTATCTCAAAAGAGTTTTGAAAGAAAATTTTTCTTTGTTTCTGTTATAAAATTTGGCAAATTTTTCTCCTTTACTGATGTGCGCCGATGAAATCTACTGATTAAAATAAAAGATTAAAAACATCTTTTTAAAATGATAAGAGATTAGTGGTCGGGTTCACATTTAATCCATGAAATATTGCATAGTGAGCCTATAGGGCGGATCGGCCCTGTGTATGACGACATATTTTATATGAGGAGACGGGTAATAATGGAAGTTCCCACGCAATGTTGGCTCCTATTTACCTCCCGCAGGCTGTTTTATTTTATTTTTTTATTTTAATGAACCTCCTTTTTCCTGTTCATAGCCTTCTGCCTGCCGGCTGTGCTGTTTCTAGATGTCTTCTCATGCCATCTAGTGGCTAAAATACAGAATGCATCAGGGACAAACTGACACATGGCTCTAACTTCACCAGGTGCCCACTAGTTCTGGTGACACCAATGGTGGCTGGTGGACAACATTTTTTTTGGGGGGGGGGGGGGGGGGGCAAACAAACTGAAAAAATCTAAAAAAAAAAAAAAACATCAATTGCAGCCTCTGTGCCCATCAAACGCAGCCACTGTACCAAACGCAGCCACTGTGCCCATCAAACGCAGCCACTGTGCCCATCAAACGCAGCCACTGTACCCATCAAGCGCAGCCACTGTGCCCATCAAACGCAGCCACTGTACCCATCAAGCGCAGCCACTGTGCCCATCAAACGCTGCCACTGTGCCCATCAAATGCAGCCACTGTACCAAACACAGCCACTGTGCCCATCAAATGCAGCCACTGTGTCATCAAACACAGCCACTGTGCCCATCAAATGCAGCCACTGTGTCATCAAATGCAACCACTTTGCCCATTAAACACAGCCACTGAACCAAACACAGCCACTGTGCCCATCAAATGCAGGCACTGTACCAAATGTAGCCAATGTATCATCAAAGGCAGCCACTGTGCCCATCAAACGCAGCCACTGTGCCCATCAAACGCAGCCACTGTGCCCATCAAACGCAGCACTGTACCAAACGCAGCCACTGTGCCCATCAAACGCAGCCACTGTGCCCATCAAACACAGCCACTTTGCCCATCAAATGCAGCCACTGTAGCAAACACAGCCACTCTGCCCATCAAATGCAGCCACTGTACCAAATGTAGCCACTGTATCATCAAAGGCAGCCAACTGTGCCCATCAAACGCAGCCACTGTGTCCATCAAGCGCAGCCAACTGTGCCCATCAAGCGCACCCACTCTGCCATCAAACGCACCCACTGTGCCATCAAATACAGCCACTTTGCCTATCAACGCAGCCACTGTGTGCCCATAAAACGCAGCCACTGTGCTGATCAAACGCAGCCTCTTTGCCCATTAAATGCAGCCACTGTACCAAACGCAGCTACTGTGCCATCAAACGCAGCCACTTTGCCTATCAACACAGCCACTGTGTGCCCATAAAACGCAGCCACTGTGCTGATCAAACGCAGCCACTTTGCCCATTGAATGCAGCCACTGTACCAAACGCAGCCACTGTGCCCATCATACGCAGCTACTGTGCCATCAAACGCAGCCACTTTGCCCATCAAACGCAGCCACTGTACCAAACGCAGCTACTGTGCCATCAAACGCAGCCACTGTGCCCATCAAACGTTGCCACTGTCCCCCATCTGCCGGCACTTACCTTGTCTCGGGTGGGCAGCAGGCGGCGATCGGTGTCTGGTGTCCTCCATTTCTTCCCCGCACCCGATGTCTTCTCCCGCCCGCTCCTCCGCTCCTCCTCTCGTCCTCTGCTATGATTGGACGCCTGATAGGTGTCCAATCACAGCGCCTGTCGTTTCAGCCAATCAGGTGACAGGTAACACAGACCCGACGCACCTGATTGGCTGAAAGGGGGGTTCAACGTTGGCAAAGCAAATTCCTTGGTTTTGATAACATTGAGCTGAGTGAGAAGAGAACGCACAGCGTTGCGCCCGCTTCTCATATTTTTGGACGCCTATTAGAGCCGACGGCTCTAATCAGGTGCTTCTAAAAAAAAAAAACCCGCCGCTGTAATTCAGGTGCCCGAAAAGAGTCCGGACACCTGAATAGGGGGTGTCAGCAGCGACCAAAGAGAGATTCATGCATTGCAGGAGAGGGGGGGGGGGGGGGTGGCACTCCTGCACCCTTTATGGGCGCACCGCCGCTGGGTGACACCCAGGGATTCCCTCACTTTAAAGGAATTTCCTCTCACACCCTGTTTTGGCTATTGGATGGGAAGTAATGGAAGATCTCCACCAATGGGATACATGGAAAAACAAAACTGACACGAGCTATAACCCTCCCTTACGCACCCAAAATGAAAAGAAAAATTGCCTTTAGTGCTTTAAAACTGAAATGCTGCATTTGGCCACTAGGTGGCACTAACTGCCGTAATAATTATGGCACCTACCGCCATCTAGTGGTCAAATGTGGTATTTTCCATTTTAAGGCTCCATGCACACTGAAGCTCATAAACTGAAGTTTTTGGGCGATTTCTTTTTTAACAGCCCTCTACGTTATCCTATGTGTCCATGCACACATTGACGTCTTTTGAAGTTTATCAGCAGGGGGGGGGGGTTTATGGGCTGTCCTAAAAACGCCAGATGCTGGTAAAAGCTGTTAAACGCAGTTTAGCGCTGTATGTAGGGCATTAAGCCTCATCAGGCGCGTCTCTGCTTCTATTCAAATTCAATGGTTCCCTATGGGAGCCCATTGATTTGAATAGAAGTCACACCAGAAGTCCTATCATGATGATCTGACTTGCGGTGCGACTTGTGTGCTGAGGATGTTAAAGGGGAACCCTCGCCAAAATGGAAAAAAAATTGGATTGGGTTCACCCCAGGACGATACCAGACCCTTCGGTTTGGTATGGATTTTAACCACGCCCTCCCTTATCCAAGCCCGCAGCCTGGCAGGTCAGGATGGGGGGGGGGGGGAGACAAGCGAACGGCCCCCCTCCTGGACCATACTAGGCCACATGCCCTGGTATGGTCCTGATGTGGTGGGGGCACCTTGTCCCCATGTTGATGAGGACAAGGGCCTCTTCCCGACAACCCTGTCTGGTGTTTGTCGGGGTCTGCGTGTGGAGGCTTATCGGAATCTGGATTCCTCCTTTAACAAGGTGCCCCCAGATCCCGCCCCCCCACCCTATGGGAATGAGTATTGGAAACCCCTAACCATTCACCTAAAAAAAAAGTGTCAAGAATAAACACAGTACACGTGTTTTTAAAGTATTTTATAAAGGCAGCTCCGGAGTCTCTTCCAATTTCTTCTCCCCTCTCTGGCTCTTCTCCATCCTCCGGTGATGTCTTCTCCCCCCCCCATGGAACAGGAGGCCGCCGAGCAGGGGAAGCCAGGGCCGATCTTAGGCAGGGTGCACAGGGTGCTTTGCACCCAGGCGCCTGCAGAGGTGGGGGCGCCGAATTGGCAGAGTTGTCCCCTCCCTCCTTCTCTCCTTGTCTGTGTCCGTCCAGAATTAGTGTTCTGAGCATAGGTGTGTGTCCCTCCAGAATTGATATGTCTCTGACCATCTCCTTTACCATGTCTGCAGTCTCTGACCGTCTCCTGTACTACATCTGCAGTCTCTGACCGTCTCCTGTACTACGTCTGCAGTCTCTGACCGTCTCCTGTACTATGTCTGTGGCCTCTGACCATCTCCTGTACCATGTCTGCAGTCTCTGACCATCTCCTGTATCATGTCTGCAGTCTCTGACCGTCTCCTGTACTATGTCTGTGGCCTCTGACCATCTCCTGTATCATGTCTGCAGTCTCTGACCATCTCCTGTATCATGTCTGTAGTATGTCTGGGGGTCTTTCTAACAGACTGTATTTTGTTTATTGTTAAGAGATCATGTAAGGATCCCAGGGTAATGAAGACTTCATGGAGGAGCATCTCTGTGGTTGAGTCATTGCCATAGAAACATTTGTAAAGGGGAGGGGTTAGTAAAATGACCACGCCCATGTGGGGGCGCCAGAAATATTTCTGCACCCAGGCACCTGTGACCCTAGGATCGGCCCTGGGGGAAGCCGCCAGTGGTGGAGCGCAAGAGAAAGGGTGGCCACTGCCGCCCAGCAGGGGAAGCCGCCAGTGATGGAGAGCAGGAGAACGGGAGGATGCCGAGCAGGGAAAGCTGCCAGTGATGGAGAGAAGGAGAACGGGAGGATGCCGAGCAGGGGAAGCCGCCAGTGATGGAGAGCAGGAGAACGGGATACCGCCAGTGGTGGAGAGCAAGAGAACGGGAGGATGCCGAGCAGGGGAAGCCGCCAGTGATGGAGAGCAGGAGAACGGGAGGATGCCGAGCAGGGGAAGCCGCCAGTGATGGAGAGCACGAGAGAACGGGAGGATGCCGAGCAGGGGAAGCCGCCAGTGATGGAGAGCAGGAGAACGGGAGGATGCCGAGCAGGGGAAGCTGCCAGTGATGGAGAGCAGGAGAACGGGAGGATGCCGAGCAGGGGAAGCCGCCAGTGATGGAGAGCAGGAGAACGGGAGGATGCCGAGCAGGGGAAGCCGCCAGTGATGGAGAGCACGAGAGAACGGGAGGATGCCGAGCAGGGGAAGCCGCCAGTGATGGAGAGCAGGAGAACGGGAGGATGCCGAGCAGGGGATGCCGCCAGTGATGGAGAGAAGGAGAACGGGAGGATGCCGAGCAGGGAAAGCTGCCAGTGATGGAGAGCAGGAGAACGGGAGGATTCCGAGCAGGGGATGCCGCCAGTGATGGAGAGAAGGAGAACGGGAGGATGCCGAGCAGGGAAAGCTGCCAGTGATGGAGAGCAGGAGAACGGGAGGATGCCGAGCAGGGGAAGCCACCAGTGATGGAGAGCAGGAGAACGGGAGGATGCCGAGCAGGGGAAGCCACCAGTGATGGAGAGCAGGAGAGAACGGGAGGATGCGGAGCAGGGGAAGCCGCCAGTGATGGAGAGAAGGAGAACGGGTTACCTCCAGTGATGGAGAGCAGGAGAATGGGAGGCTGCCGAGCAGGGGAAGCCGCCAGTGATGGAGAGCTGGAGAACGGGAGGCCGCTGAGCAGGGGAAGCCGCCAGTGATGGAGAGCTGGAGAACGGGAGGCCGCTGAGCAGGGGAAGCCGCCAGTGATGGAGAGCAGGAGAACGGGAGGATGCCGAGCAGGGGAAGCCGCCAGTGATGGAGAGATGGAGAACGGGAGGATGCCGAGCAGGGAAAGCCGCCAGTGATGGAGAGATGGAGAACGGGAGGATGCCGAGCAGGGGAAGCCGCCAGTGATGGGGAGAAGGAGAACGGGAGGATGCTGAGCAGGGGATGCCGCCAGTGACAGAGAGCAGGAGAACGGGAGGATGCCGAGCCGGGGAAAGCCGCCAGTGATGGAGAGAAGGAGAACGGGAGGATGCCGAGCAGGGGAAGCCACCAGTGATGGAGAGCAGGAGAACGGGAGGATGCCGAGCAGGGGAAGCCGCCAGTGATGGAGAGCAGGAGAACGGGAGGATGCCGAGCAGGGGAAGCCGCCAGTGATGGAGAGCAGGAGAACGGGATACCGCCAGTGGTGGAGAGCAAGAGAACGGGAGGATGCCGAGCAGGGGAAGCCGCCAGTGACGGAGAGCAGGAGAACGGGAGGCTGCCGAGCAGGGGAAGCCGCCAGTGATGGAGAGCAGGAGAACGGGAGGATGCCGAGCAGGGGAAGCCGCCAGTGATGGAGAGCACGAGAGAACGGGAGGATGCCGAGCAGGGGAAGCCGCCAGTGATGGAGAGCAGGAGAACGGGAGGATGCCGAGCAGGGGAAGCCGCCAGTGATGGAGAGCACGAGAGAACGGGAGGATGCCGAGCAGGGGAAGCCGCCAGTGATGGAGAGAAGGAGAACGGGTTACCTCCAGTGATGGAGAGCAGGAGAATGGGAGGCCGCTACCACTGAGCAGGGGGAAGCTGCCAGTAATGGGGTAAGTGCTACCGACCGATCGACGGGGGAGGGGGGTTGGTGGGGTGGCATACTATTCGACACCCCCCCCAAAAAAAATTCTACCAGCCGCCACTGGTTCACATGCTAACATGACTGTCCCTCTGCTAAGTACACGTGACTTATGCTGAGTTCTCATCCCATAACATTTCTGAACAGTCATATATGTGAAAACTGACCGTGAGATGTCATTTTTTTTGTAAGGTTATATAACCCAATAAAAAATTGTTTGAATAACAAAAATCGTTAAACTGGATCTCTGAATGATTCAACCAGAAATGAAAGAATCTTTGGCCTATGTGATCGACTCCCGTACTTCATACCTCTATTACATTCCTGTCTGGGTGTGGCAGCGAGTGTCACAGACATTTCCTAATGTATACTGTACCTAAAGGCAACGCTTTTCTTTTTTTTTTTACAGAGTAGAGAGGGGTTAGAACTCCGGTCAGGTTTTTCTTTTAAATGTTTATTAAAGTTTTCAAGTTCTAGGAAGGTAACGGAAGTACACGTGTGTACAAAATGCATCAAGTCAGTGGCCTGGATTCAAGAAGCAATTGCGCCTGTGTAACCATAGTTACACAGGCGCAATTGCTTACTTGCCCCGGCGTAACAAATGCTCCTGATTCAGGAACCTCGTTACGCCGACTGCAGCCTAAGATATGCGTGGCATAAGGCTCTTATGCCCGCATATCTTAGGCTGCATTCTTGCGATGGCCGCTAGGTGGCGTTCCCGTTGTGCTCAGCGTATAGTATGCAAATTGCATACTAACGCCGATTCCCAACGTTACGAGAGTCCTGCGTACGCAGTTTACGTCGTTTACGTACAGCGTTTTTCGCGTAAGGCTGCCCCTGTTACAGCAGCCAATGTTACGTATACCCGTCGTTCCCGCGTCGCGACATTTCAAATTTACGTAGTTTGCGTAAGTGATTCGTGAATGGCGCTGGACGCCATTCACGTTCACTTTGAAGCAAATGACGTCCTTGCGACGTCATTTGCCGCAATGCACAACGGGAAAGTTTCCCGACGGAGCATGCGCTCTACGATCGGCGCGGGAACGCGCCTAATTTAAATGATTCCCGCCCCCTACGGGATCATTTAAATTGCGCGCGCTTAAGCCGGGCATTTTGCCGGCGCGCCCACGCAATTTACGGAGCTACTGCTCCGTGAATCAAGGGCAGCGCAGTAAATTTGCGGGGGCGCAGGGCAAAAACGTTGCCCTGCGCCTCCGCAAAAAAAGCGCAAATGTACCTGAATCTACCCCAATATTACTTGTCCTGTTTACCGTTGACATCAAAAGTGAAACAGAAAGAAGAGACCAAATTTTGGGTTGTCACCAGAGGCGTGACTAGAATCTTCAGAGTGCCAGAGATCATAAGGGGCCCCTGTCCCCCTGCCTGGGCCCTCCCCATGGTGACAGAACACCCTTGCATCCTTGGTGGTTCCACCACTGGTGTCAGTAGTTTTTTATTTATTATTTTTTTTTGCATTTTATTCATAATTTTTTTTTACAATGTTTTTTTTAAAATTTTTAAAAAATTTTAAGAGCCCCATTGGGGGGACTTTGGTGAGACACCGGGGGTCTCAACAGACCTCTGACATTTCACCTTTGAGACAGAGAAATAAAGATGGAGGACACAGCCTCAAATCTCCATCCCTGTAGCCATGGGTGTAGGAACCCTTACAAATCTGGGGGGGACAGCATTTTTACCGACCCCCCCCCCCCCCCCGGCACGCACACGCCATACATTATATCTGTGCTCCATTTGTTGTTCCTCTGTAACTGCTGGTATTCTCCATTGCGTTGTATAATGATTATACTGCGCAATGCAGATTACCACTGACCAGTTATAGAGGAACTACAAATCCCAGCAATAATACATTATACAGCGCAATGGAGAACACCAGCAGCTACAGAGGAACAACAAATCCCAGCAATACATTATATAAAACACAATGCATAATACCAGCAGTTACAGAGGACTACAAATCCCAGCAATAATACATTATACAGGCTGTTTAATATATTATTGCAGGGATTTGGTGTTTTTTTTTAAACAGGAAACTTTAAAACAGATCCCCCTTACCTGTTTCTGAAGCCTTGCAAATCACGGCGGCGGCTCTGCGGGGGGCGTGTGTCCGGCCTGTGTGGTGAGTGCGGCGTAAACTCGTCCTTCAGATGCCACCCGCAGCGGCAGCCCACACACACTGCTGCCCCCCAGGACAAACCCCCCCCCCTCCATTAGTACAGACCCCCCCTCAGGACAAACCTCCCACTTCAATTATTACAGACTCTCCCATAAACCACCCCCCATTAGTAGAGACCCCCCCATCCATTAGTACAGACCCCCGGACAAACCACCCCCTCCATTTTTACAGACCCCCTCACCACAAGCCATTCCCCACAATTAGTACAGAGCCCCCCACAATTAGTACAGAACCCCCCCCCAAGCCATCCCCCACAATTAGTACAGACCCCTACAAGCCACTCCCCCCCACAATTAGTACAGAGCCCCCCCACAATTAGTACAGAGCCCCCCCCCATAATTAGTACAGAGCCCCCCCCACAATTAGTACAGAGCCCCCCCACAATTAGTACAGAGCCCCCCCCCCATAATTAGTACAGAGCCCCCCCCCACAATTACTACAGAGCCCCCCCACAAGCCACTCCCCCCCCACAATTAGTACAGAGCCCCCCCAAACCCCACCCGGGCGGCAGCTGGAGAGGACAGTGTGCAGCTGCGCCGCCGGGGTGGAGAAGATGAAGATCGTGGTTGGAACAGGAGGGAGGACAAGGAAGCACCGCGGCGGTGGCCTCAGACAAGGAGAGGAGGATGGAGAGGAGGAAGGAGAGGCGCACTCTGACGCTTGAGTGCCACCTCTGTGGCACCTGGGTGAACTGCACCCCGCACGGCGATATGACAACACACGGTGTGTTGTCATATTCTGACAACTAGCTAGCGCCGGCCCAGCAGTGCTCCAACTTGGGAGCCTCCAAGTCCTCCTAACCTGGGGGGGATTTTACAATACCTGTCCCCCCCGCATTATTTCCTGGGGGGGATGCGTCCCCCCCGTCCCCCCCGGTTCCTACGCCCATGCCTGTAGCCTCAGAATGAATGGGCAGGAATAGCTCTTCACAGAGACTTCCTGTTCAGTACAGAGAAGTACAGAGACTTCCTGTTCATTCACAAGTTGAAGCATAGTAAACACAGGGGTGGATTCAGGTAGGGACGCGCACTACTACGGAGGCGCAGCGTACCGTTTTTACGCTACGCCTCCATAAATTACTTACGCTACGCTTCATTCACGAAGCAGTAGCTCCGTAATTTGCGTGTGCGCTCCCTAAAACTGCCCGGCATAAACGCGCGTAATTTAAATGATCCCGTAGGGGGCGTGGATCATTTAAATTAGGCGCGTTCCCGCGCCGAACGTAGTGCGCATGGTTCGTCTGGAAACTTTCTCGACGTGCATTGCGGCAAATGACGTCGCAAGGACGTCATTTGCTTTAACGTGAACGTAAATGGCGTCCAGCGCCATTCACGATTCACTTACGCAAACAACGTAATTTTCAAACATCGCGACGCGGGAACGACGGGTATACTTAGCATTGGCTGCCACTGCTAATAGCAGGAGCAGCCTTACGCGGAACCCGGCGAACGCAAACGACGTAAAATGCGAACGCCGGGCGCGAGTAGGGTTGTGAATCGGCGTGAGTATGCAATTTGCATACTCTACGCTGACCACTACGGGAACGCCACCTAGCGGCCATCGTAAGAATGCAGCCTACGATACGACGGCATAAGAGCCTTATGCCAGTCATATCTTAGGCTGCAGTCGGCGTAACAAGCTTTCTGAATAAAGAAAAGTCGTTACGCCGGCGCAACTAAGCAATTACGCTGCGTATCTATGGATACGCAGACGCAATTGCTTTCTGAATCCACCCCACAGTTTTCTATGCTTCCGTTATGAATGGTCAGAGTATGATCGGTATGGATCACTGAGTCTATTCATAAAACATTTACCAGCCCCTTCCCCGCTCTCCACCCTGAAAGCATCCCCCGTAGCAACAAGCGAGAGAGGGGGGAACCCGGCAGTGCTGCGGTGGATGAGGGGGGGCAGCAGAGAGCACAGAAGCCTGACCACAGCAGGAGGTGGATAGGAAGGGCAGCAGGGCTTCATAAAGAAGTACTGATCACCTTTGTCTTCCTCCTGCAGCATAGACGTGCGCACAGGGTGTGCCAGGTGTACCTGGGCACAACCAAATCACCCCATTCCTCCTGTTTTGACCCCTGATATTTCACCAAAGTCCCTTAATGGGGCTCCTAAAAAATTTGTAAAAAAAATAAATTGTGGAAAAAAATAATACAAAATACAATAATAAAAATAAAAACTACTGACACCATCCACTACCCTACGTTTCACATATTAACTTTCTTACGTAGAAACAATGGGCCAGATCCACAAATCGTGGGCGCAACTTAACTTTCCGGATTTAAGTTACACCGCCGCAATTTTTCCAAGTTAGTGCCCGATCCACAAAGCACTTACCTGGAAATTTGCGGCGGTGTATCCTAAATCCGGCCGGCGCAGGGCGGGCCAATTCAAATGGGGCGAGTCCCATTTAAATTAGGCGCGCTCCCGCGCCGGAACGTACTGCGCATGCTCCGTTTCCGAACTCCCGCCGTGCTTTGCGCGCCGTGACGTCATTTTTTCGAACGGCGACGCGCGTAGCGTAATTCCGTATTCCCGGACGGCTTACGCAAACGACGTTGATTTTTAAATTTCGACACGGGAACGACGGCCATACTTTAGACAGCAATACACTTGCTGACTAAAGTTAGGGCTGGAAAAAAAAAGTGTAAATTTGCGACGGGAAACTATACTAGCGGCGACGTAGCGAACGCGAAAAACCGTCGTGGATCGCCGTAACTCCTAATTTGCATACCCGACGCTGGTTTACGACGCAAAATCCCCCCAGCGGCGGCCGCGGTACTGCATCCTAAGATCCGACAGTGTAAAACAATTACACCTGTCGGATCTAAGGGCTATCTATGCGTAACTGATTCTATGGATCAGCCGCATAGATAGAAACAGAGATACGACGGCGTATCAGGAGAAACGCCGTTGTATCCCTTTTGTGGATCTGGCCCAATGTTTCTTTTTTTTTTTCATGCCTGCCCACCGGCCACAAATGTTTCTTTTTTTTTCTTCCCTCCTAATGAATGTTTCATTTTGCTACATTTTCCAAACATTTCATAACCCCCCCCCCCACATGATACTCAGGGGGTGCCTTTACTTTATTATTCTTGTTTTGAGCCTCGGAGGGAATTTTGAAGGCTGGATAGACGGGACGCCCTCTTTATAGAACAAATGAAGTCTTTCTGGGAGAACAGGTCCTAATATTCAATTCTCTTACAAAATATTCCCGTGCCTTCTAATAATATGTTGTATTTTATAGGCCTGTGATTTATAGTTCAAAGGAATAATAAAAATCTTTATTATCACATTTATTATTATTATTATTATTATTATAATACAAGTTATTTGGCACCAATATTTTGCACAGCGCTTTGCAATATAAAAGGAGACCACACAGCAACTGTACATGCCGGCAGGGCCGCCATCAGGAATTATGGGGCCCCTTACACAGCATCAGGCATGGGCCCCCTGAAGAAGAGAACCGGGGGGGGGGGGTGCGGCCGCCTGAAATTGAGAAGCGGGGAGGCTGCCGCGAATTGAGAAGTGGGGGGGGTAGGGGGTAGCCATCTGGGGCCCTGGGGACCTCTGGCTGGGCCCTTTAATAAAAAGAAAAAAAATATATATATAAAAAATATATATTAAAATGTATTTAAATGGGGGGTTGCCATCCGGGACCTCTGGGCCCTTTAATAAAAAAAAGAAACCTCCGGGCACTTTAATAAAAAAAATAAAAAATAAAAAAAATATAAAAAATAAATAAATAAACATTTATAAGAAAAAAAGGGGGGGTTGCCATCCAGGGCCCTGGGGACCTCTGGGCCCTTTAATAAAATATATATATATATATATATATATATATATATATATATATATATATATATATATATATATATATATATATGAAATAAAATAATATAAAAAATAAATTAAAAAAAGGGGGGTTTAATAATCATAATATAATATATATATAAAAAATAAAAGAAATAAAAATATATATAAAAAAAATATATTTTTTTATAAAAAAGGGAAGTTGTCATCCAGGGCCCTGGGGATCTCCGGACCCCCCCCCCCAAAAAAAATGGCCCTTTAATAAAAAATAAAATAAAAATATATTAAAAAAATACATATTTTTAAAAAAGATAAAATAAAAATAGGGGGGCCCCTGGGAACCTCCGGATCCCTAAAACAATAAAAAAAATGTTTTAAAGGGGGTTGCCATCCGGGCCCCTGGGGACCTCCGGGCCCCTTACAGGTGTACTGCCTGTACCCCCCTGATGGCGGCCCTGCATGCCAGTAGGTTATTCGGATCCTGTCGGTATACTGTATCGGTACTCACGCAAATGCTCTGATACCTGAAACTGACACTTTCAGGTTCAGTTCTTTCAGCTGTCAGTGGGATTTCCCCACTGACAGCTGAAACATTGGTTCTTTTTGTATCTTACTGTTTTTCTTCATCTACAGATCAAAGGGATGAATTTTGATCTGCAGATGAAGTCAGTTTAAAGAAACCTGTCAAGTAGAAACTTATTTTTATTATTATTATTAAATGTTCCACTATTTAACCCCTTATGAGCCCTTAATTTACACTATTCAGCCCTAACTCCTTATTCTCCTCCATTGAATTATTATTTTCCTGATGATTATTTTTTTTTGTTCACTTTTATTTTATAAACGAATGATAATTAAAACTTTTTTTTTGTTTGCTTTATTTATTGAGATTTTTATACCTTCAACATATATTTACATGTCTCACATTGAAAAAAAGTGCAAAATGTAAAACATTTTTTTTATTTAAAGCGGGGGTTTACCCAAAAATTTTTTTTTTAACATGACATTAAGCCGAGTTGTCAGAATGACAATCGGCTGTTTTTTTTAATTCCACTGCCGTACATACCGTATTTTCACCGCCGCTTCCGGGTACGTAATCTGCAGGACTGGGCGTTCCTAATTGATTGACATCCTTCCGACCGGCGCATACAGCGCGTCACGAGTTGCCGAAAGAAGCCGAACGTCGGTGCGCAGGCGCCGTATGGAGCCGACTCGCAGTCCGGCTTCTTTCGGCAACTCGTGACGCGCTGTATGCGCCGGTCGGAAGGATGTCATGTCAATCAATTGGGAACGCCCAGTCCCACAGATTACATACCCGGAAGCGGCGGTGAAAATACGGTATGTACGGCAATGAAATAAAAAAAAAACAGCCGATTGTCATTCTGACAACTCGGCTGAATGTAATGTTAAATTTTTTTTTGGGGTGAACCCCCGCTTTAACTTGTAAATAACTTTTCAATGATTTGTACCATTGCTGTCAGCTGAAGTGTAAACAAAACAGTTGCGGTGGGTATCGGTAATTGGTATCGGTACTCACACTCGTTGACAATAAATGAAAAAAATAAATTGTTTTTTATTTATTATCAATGAAGTTTGCAATTTAGGAGACCTCTGCTCTATTATTTTCTGTCACTGTGTTGATGGATTCTTGTTTGACATTATGCATATTGTCTATTTCGGCCCGGATTCACAGAGAGCGGGCGCACATTACGCCGCCGTAGCGCAAACAATATACGCTACGCCAACGCAGCGCAGAGAGGCAAGCATGGAATTCACCAAGCCAGTGCTCCCAACCCTTTCGAAGGCGTACGCCGGTGTAGGTGGAAGTGGGCGTGAGCCATGCAAATGAGGCGTGACCCCATGCAAATGATGGGCCGAGCGCCAGACAGATACGTATAACGAACTGCGCATGGGCCGAGACGTGGACGCATCCCCCTGCGCATGTTTACAACCATGTCGGAACAACTGCCTAAAATACGCCGGATCACTGCGTACGGCGTGAACGTAAACTACGCCCAGCCAGACACGTCCAACGTAAAATACGCTGGCTTGTGTTCCCTGGTGCAGACCTTTGTATGTCTGCTGCCGGGTTACACCTGTGTGGAATAACTTTACCCCGGAAGTGCAACATACGCGTACTGCGTTGGGCGCACGTATGTTCGTGAATCGCCGTATTTCACTCATTTGCATATTTGAATGGGTAATCAATGGGAGCTCCACCATGCGTCCAGCTTAAATGTGCACCCACCCTACGCTGGCGTAGGCAAGTTACGTCGGCGGGATGAAGCCTATTTTTAGGCGCATCTTAGTTTGTGGGTCTGGCGCACAGATACCATGGCGCACATTTGCACTTACGTCGGCGTATCTTGTTATACGTCGGCGTAAGTGCTTTGTGAATCCGGGCCATTGTGTTTATGTTATGAGAATCCCATCTCTCTAAAATTAATTTCTTCTGTTTTTTTTTTAATGATTTCTCATTTTTGTTGAGCTTTTGATGTATATTATTTTCCAAACGAAAGCTCTCTGTTCTCACTAATGTCTAACAAATTCTATCCATCTGGTGTCTGTAATAAATTCAATAACATGGAAAACCCACAGAAAGTAAAATCCCATTTCTCTTGAAATTGATCATTAGTTACATGGAAAGACGGGATACAGAGGTGATTAACCATTTGAGGATTCTATTACATTTTCTATATTTATCTAATTGTGCAGAAATGGGAATTAAGGGGATAAATTACGGTGCATATATGTGGGTGGTAATGATGAGAAAGAACAATGTCTTATATAAAAAATTACAAAAATGATTTTATTCAATATATAGAAAAATACAAAAAAAAACATATTAAAACCTATGAATCGTTTGATTCCATGGATACCAATGGTCATCGATAAGCGGGATTGTAGTTAACTTGAGAAAACAGGAAGATCGCATTTCCCTACATGTTCCGCTTCCTCAGGGGAAAACGACATCCATTTTTAAATTTATAACTAAATAGAAAACATATATACATTAGCCATATAGAGTAACACGTTCACACCATATGGGTACAATATTACAAAAACAGAAGAAACAATAGCAGGTGGTTCGGATGTTCAAAAAAGAAACAGCAAAGATATGCTTACCTACAAGCACCGGCAGAAATCGACACTTAAGTGGGGTGCGCAGACCCTTAGGTGGAATCAAGGGTCATTTCAAGGTGGGTCCCAACAGGATTCTCTATAAAGGTTAATGCATGAGGTGGCGGATTAGGATTAGGATTATATTTATCTAATGTTGTGATTTTTCTTAAATTCTTTGCTTCTTGTATTAATAAGTTGTTTCCTAAAGTTTATCTTTATTTCATCACGTCTTGTGGAATATAGATGAATTGTTAGCCTCTTACATAATACACAACATATAAATTGTGTAGTACCATCATCCTAAAAATCAGTTTGAACAGAGATAGGGCTTTAAGGGACCCCAAAGACCCGAAAGACCAGAAGAAAAAAGCTAAAGAAAAAGGAGGGCAGTAGGGCTATATCGGTACAGGATAAGCAGGTAAACTCAAAAGAGCAATTCACATAAAAAATATAAATTTATTAACATGATATTAAGAAAATAGAAGACAACAAAAACAAAACCAATAAACCACAATACAAAGAGCAACGCGAGTCAACCGTAGAGATCACCGGTAGTAGATTATCCCAGGAGGGGGAAGATCACAGTGAAAATCGGGGTCACGTAGAGGAGGGGAGTTTCTCAACTAGTTTCGCGTTTGAATCGCTTCGTCAGGAGAGTTCTAAAATGAATCAATATACGTTCATTAATATTAGCAATAGAAGAGGTTGAGCTGAACATGCAAAAACACATGAAGACCAACCTTACACTAAAAACATTATAGATAATATACAGTTTGGGGGAACAGAAAACATTGTGCCGCTTACGTCTTGTGGAATATTATGCATAAAAAAATGCTCTATCCTTATAATCCTATTGGCTCCCATAGGTTAGCAATTTCTGAATTGGTTTCCATACTCGTGGCCTAGTGTTAGGTGATATATATATATATACAAAGAGAGAGAGAAAGAAAGAAAGAGAGAGAAGGAAAGAGAGAGAGAGAGAAAGAAATAGAGATAGAGAGAGAAGGAAAGAGAGAGAGAGAGAGAGAGAGAAAGAAAGAGCGAGAGAGAGAGAAGGAAAGAGAGAGAAAGAAAGAGAGAGAGAGAGAAAGAAAGAGAGAGAGAGAGAAGAAAGAGAGAGAGAGAGAGAAAGAAATTGAGATAGAGATAGAGAGAGAATGAAAGAGAAAGAAAGAAAGAAAGAAAGAAAGAAAGAAAGAAAGAAAGAAAGAGGGAGAGAGAGAGAAGGAAAGAGAGAAAAAAGAAAGAGAGAGAAAAAAATAGAGAGCGAGAGAGAGATAGATAGATAGATAGATAGATAGATAGATAGATAGATAGATAGATAGATAGAAAGAGAGAGAGAGAGAGAAAGAGAGAGAAGGAAATTGAGAGAAAAAGAAAGAGAGAGAGAAGGAGAAGGAAAGAGAGCGAAAAATAAAGAGAGAGAGAAAAATAGAGAGTGGGAAATAGAAAACAAAAGAGAGAGAAAGAAAGAAAGAAAGAGAGAAAAAAGAATGAGAGATTGAAGGGGGAGAACGGGGGGAGAGAGAGAGAGAAAGAAAGAGAGAAAAAAAAAGAGAGAGAGAAAAAAGAAAGAGAGGGGGAGAGAGGGTGGAGAGAGAGGGGAGAGAGAGGGGAGAGAGAGCGAGGGAGAAAGAAAGAGAGAGAGAAAAAAAAAGAGGGGGGGGAGGGAGAGAGAGAGAGAAATAATGATAGAGAGAGAAAAAGAAAGAGAGAGGGGGAGAGAGAAAGAAAGAACGAGAAAGAAAGGGGAGAGAGAGAAAAATAGAGAGTGGGAAATAGAGAACAAAAGAGAGAGAAAGAAAGAAAGAAAGAAAGAAAGAAAGAAGGAAAGAAAAAAAGAAAGAGAGATTGAAGGGGGAGAAAGGGGGGAGAGAGAGAGAGAAAGAAAGAGAGAAAAAGAAAGAGAGGGGGAGAGAGAGGGGGGAGAGAGAGGGGAGAGAGAGCGAGGGAGAAAGAAAGAGAAAGAGAGAGAGAAAAAAGAAAGGGGGGAGGGAGAGAGAGAAAGAAAGGAAGAAAGAGAGAGAGAGAAATAATGATAGAAAGAGAAAAAGAAAGAGAGAAAGAAAGAAAGAAAGAAAGAAAGAAAGAAAGAGAAAGAGAGGGGGGAGAGTGAGAGATCGCTTCTTCTCTTGGCCAATCAGGTCTTAAGACCCATTGGCCGGGGGGAGAATCAGGAAGACAATAGAAAATATAAATTCGCTATTGTCACACAACTGGGTGGGCTCAGGACGCAGTGCTCTGCCCACCGGGCCCACCCTTTTTTATAAGCCAATTAGATCCACAGGCTCTAATCACGTGCTTAAAAAAAAAAAAAAAAAAAACATTAAAATCCATGCGCCCGCCGCCCTGAATGTAGATTAGCGGCCGGGCGCATGGAGTCCTGCGCCCCTAATGGAGTGACCACCACTGGCTTAAAGTATTGATTATAATATTTTATATTATATTATATATACATTTTATTATTATTACACTGTACATTATATTGCTGTACTCTCAAAAATGATGCTCTAATTAACAGAAGTAACTTACAAACCAAAACAAATAAGAGAGACCGCACTCACCAAAAAGAAACCGCACAGTGTTGGGAAGCTGAACAAGGTACAGTATACAATGTATCCACAATGGAGATTTCCCCGTCAAAGTGAGAGAATCTGTGACATCCACAATCATCAGATCGGGTTCACAGGAAGGTGAGCGCCGTGTGCAATGTATCCCCAATGATTGGTTACCTGTCATAGTGGAAGCGCTTATTACAATAATGATAATAATAAGAATAATAATAATAGCCCTTCT
Source organism: Rana temporaria (assembly GCF_905171775.1). Classification (NCBI taxonomy): domain Eukaryota; kingdom Metazoa; phylum Chordata; class Amphibia; order Anura; family Ranidae; genus Rana; species Rana temporaria. The sequence continues at coordinate 3,501,110 of NC_053495.1, read as the reverse complement.
GTGCCTTAGGGAGTATTTCATCAAAAATACCGTTCCTAGTGCAGGGGATGCCTAAAATGTGACTTATTGGTGCATACCATGAGAAAATCAACGATTAATCACACAGCAGGTAAAGATGTTTCTGGGAACATTCCACATACCGCCCGTGTACAGAACGTACGCTTCCAGGGCGCCATGTTGCGTCAAATGATTTGACAGTTTTTGGGCAATTACAGCGGCTGCGGATTAAAAGAGAACAATATATATTTCTTATTATATCTAAATACAAAATGGCTTGTGTAGCAATTAAATCATTTTTTTTTTTTTAACAAGAGTGGAGTTTTCCTTTAGACTCAGTTGCTTACTGTATATTTATCTTATTTGACTGATTTTAATTGGCTGCTGTGTTTATTTTCATTTCTTATAATCTCTTCTACGAGAACGGTGGGCCAGATTCAGGTACAATTGCGCCCGTGTAACGTAAGCCGTTTACGTTACACCGCCGCAAGTTTTCAGTTTTAGTGCCCGATCCACAAAGCACTTACCTGTAAACTTGTGGCGGTGTATCGTAAATACGTCCGGCGCAAGGTGGTCCAAAATCGAATGGACGGGTAACATTTAAATTAGGAGCGCTCCCGCGCCGGACCTACTGCGCATGCTCCGTTTCGAAATTCCCGCCGTGCTTTGCGCGAACTGACGTCATTTTTGCGATCGGCGACGTGCCTAGCGTACTTCCGTTTTCCCGGACGTGTTTACGCAAACGACGTGAAATTTTAAATTTCGACGCGGGAACGACGGCCATACTTTAGACAGCAATACGTTTGCTGTCTAAAGTTAAGGCACTCAAAACGACGACTAACTTTGCGACGGGAAACTAGACTAGCGGCGACGTATCGAACGCGAAAAACCGTCGTGGATCGCCGTAACTCCTAATTTGCATACCCGACGCTGGTTTACGACGCAAACTCCCCCCAGCGGCGGCCGCGGTATTGCATCCTAAGATCCGACAGTGTAAAACAATTACACCTGTCGGATCTTAGGGCTATCTATGCGTAACTGATTCTATGAACCAGCCGCATAGATACTCTGAGAGATACGACGGAGTATCTCCGGTGTGAATCTGGGCCGGTATACGGCTGATTGTTTCCTATTATTTAACTACTTGACGACCAGCCGCCACAGTTATACGGCGGCAGGTCGGCTCCCCTGCGCGAGAGTCCGTAGCTATACATCGGGCTCTCGAAGCGGCCACTAGGGGTCCCTGACTCCCGTGCGCGTGCCAGGCAGGCGCGATCGCCGCCGGGCACACGCGATCGCACGTTACAGAGCGGGGACCGGGAGCTGTGTGTGTAAACACAGCTCTCGGTCCTGTCAGGGGGAGAAATGCTGATCTTCTGTTCATACAATGTATGAACAGCGATCTGTCATTTCCCCTAGTGAGGCCACCCCCCCACAGTTAGAACACACCCAGGCAACATACTTAACCCCTTCCCCGCCCCCTAGTGTCAACCCCTTCCCTGCCAGTGGCATTTTTATAGTAATCCAATGCATTTTTATAGCACTGATCGCTAAAAAAATGCCAATGGTCCCAAAAATGTGTCAAACGTGTCCGAAGTGTCCGCCATAATGTCGCAGTACCGAAGAAAATAGATGATCGCGGCCATTACTAGTAAAAAAAAAAATATTAATAAAAATGCCATATAACTATTTTGTAAACGCTATAACTTTTGCGCAAACCAATCAATAAACGCTTATTGCGATTTTTTTTTTACGAAAAATAGGTAGAAGAATACGTATCGTCCTAAACTGAGGAAAAAAATAGTTTTTTTATATATTTTTGGGGGATATTTATTATAGCAAAAAGTAAAACATATTGCATTTTTTTCAAAACGGTCGCTCTATTTTTGTTTATATCGCTTTCGCTCGTCCTATGGTGCGGACGGCGCTGGACTCCAGGACAGGTAAGTGTCCTAATATTAAAAGTCAGCAGCTGCCGTATTTGAATAATATATACCTCACATATGTGGTTTAAACAGCGTTTACATATGTCAGCGGGACTTACGTGTGCGTTCGCTTCTACCGGGGACAGGGGCGTTTTAATTTTTTAATTTTTTTTGTTTTTTTACTTATTTTTTTTTTTTTTTTACACTTTTTTTTTTTATCACTTTTATTCCTATTACAAGGAATGTAAACAACCCTTGTAATAGGAAATGTGTGTGACAGGTCCTCTTTATGGAGAAATGCAAGGTCAATAAGACCTTCCCCTCCCCCCACATCTCTCCTCCAGGCTGGAAGGCATGAGATCGGTGAATTTTTTTTTTACCGATCTCATGATCAGTGTTGCTCACTAGTGTCCTACATAAATATTAATATCGCACGTAAATAATTAAAATAAGCTATAAACACCTTTTTTGTCTATATAAAAATTATTTACGTGCGATATTAATATTTCTCTGATTATTAATTATGTACGTGCGTTATTAATTATTCTATGACACTAGCCGCAATCGCGGCTTTGTTTACTTACGGGTACCCGGGCGTGACGTCATCACATCGCACCCGGGCCACCGACGGTCATAGAGATGACTGGTGACCATCTGATCACCAGTCATCTCTATGCTTCCTGCCTGTGCCAGGCGATGGCACGGGAGAGCCCCGGAGAACCACCGGATGGCGGCGGGAGGGGGGGGTGTCCCCTCCCACCGCCTATAAGAACGATCAAGCGGCGGAACCACCGCTATGATCGTTCTTATGGTGCGCAGGATCGCCGGCTGAAGACATGGATATCTGAATGATGCCTCTAGCTGCCCCCATCATTCAGAGATCACCGCACAAAGCCCAGGACGTCATATGACGTCCACCCAGGATGGGAGATCCCCTCTGTGGACGTCATATGACGATGGGCCGGTATTGAAGTGGTTAAGGACGGAAAATGACTACACCTGGAAAGCTACAGACCGGCACACATGACTATTATTTGTGAATAGTTTCTCAGCCTTGTAAGAGATGATGTATGAAATGATAGAGTAGCGGAATGGGCCACACACGAGGATATATTTCATCGATCGGATATGCAGAACAGTAAATATTCGCTGATTACTATGTGCAGGAAATTCCGAGATCTGAGTATTTTGTTGTAGATGATGATGGGTGTGAGATCTCTCATTATACGTCATTCTGCAGGCAAACCAACAGATCCTAAATCTTCTTGTGTTGGAATTAATTGTCACTCTTCTTAACTATACATTATCTCTGAATGTGATACACACTGCGCAATAGATAGAAATTACCGCTCACCCTCCTCACTCGTGTCATCGGTCAGGAAAGCCGTGTAATTATAAAATAATTGAATTTCATGAATTGAGGATATTGTCTAAAAAAAAGCCAAATATTAATATGACGTGGTGAATGGAAGATACGTTTGTTGTACTCAGGGCCGATCCTAGGCAGGGTGCAAGGGGTGCTTTGCACCCAGGCGCCTGCAGAGGTGGGGGGGCACTGAAGTGGCAAAGTTCTCCCCTCCCTCCTTCTCTCCTTGTGTGTGTCCATCCAGATCTAGTGTTCTGAGCATAGGTGTGTGTCCGTCCAGAACTGATGTGTCTCTGACCATCTCCTGTACTGTGTCTTCAGTCTCTGACCATCTCCTGTACTGTGTCTGCAGTCTCACCATCTCCTGTACTATGTCTACAGTCTCTGACCATCTCCTGTACTATGTCTGCAGTCTCTGATCATCTCCTGTACTATGTCTTCAGTCTCTGATCATCTCCTGTACTATGTCTGCAGTCTCTGATCATCTCTTGTACTATGTCTTCAGTCTCTGATCATCTCCTGTACTATGTCTGCAGTCTCTGACCATCTCCTGTACTATGTCTGCAGTCTCTGACCATCTCCTTTACTATGTCTGCAGTCTCTGACCATCTCCTGTACTATGTCTGCAGTCTCTGACCATCTCCTGTACTATGTCTGCAGTCTCTGACCATTTCCTGTACTATGTCTGCAGTCTCTGACCATCTCCTGTACTATGTCTTCAGTCTCTGATCATCTCCTGTACTATGTCTTCAGTCTCTGATCATCTCCTGTACTATGTCTTCAGTCTCTGATCATCTCCTGTACTACGTCTGCAGTCTCTGACCATCTCCTTTACTATGTCTGCAGTCGCTGACCGTCTCCTGTACTATGTCTGCAGTCTCTGACCGTCTCCTGTACTATGTCTGCAGTCTCTGACCATCTCCTTTACTATGTCTGCAGTCTCTGACCATCTCCTTTACTATGTCTGCAGTCTCTGACCATCTCCTGTACTACGTCTGCAGTCTCTGACCGTCTCCTGTACTACGTCTGCAGTCTCTGACCGTCTCCTGTATCATGTCTGCAGTCTCTGACCATCTCCTGTATCATGTCTGCAGTCTCTGACCATCTCCTGTATCATGTCTGCAGTCTCTGACCATCTCCTGTATCATGTCTTCAGTATGTCTGGGGGGTTCTTTCTAACAGACTCTCTAACAGAAGCCCTCTCTGTGTCCATCAGAGGCCCCCCCTCCAGATCCCAATAAAGTACTCTACTTCTCTTTCCGTATTTGGTTTATTGTTAAGAGATCATGTAAGGATCCCAGGGTAATGAAGACTTTGTGGGGGAGCATCTCTGTGGTTGAGTCATTTGCCATAGAAAAATTTGTAAAGGGGAGGAGTTAGTAAAATGACCACGCCCATGTGAGGGCGCCAGAAATATTTCTGCACCCAGGTGCCTGTGACCCTAGGATCGGCCCTGGTTGTACTCTTTACTGTGGAGGGTTTTTGATATAAGCATGCATACCTTGTATAATAAAATAACAATACCGTTTCCCAGCTGTTTTCCTACCCTTGGAATTTCAGGAGTTCCCACCCAATCCATGGTGCCGAACACCTAATAGGGTAATCTTAACAATAAAAAATAAAATAAACACCCAGTTAGTATGGTGGGAGCCCCTCATAATGGGCACAGCAGGTGTACAGACCCGGGAACTGAACTTGGTGATAGTGGGAACCCCTCATGATGGGCCCAGCGGGTGTACAGACCTGGAAACTCAGCAAAGGGATGGTGGAAACCCCTCATTTGGGGCACAGTCGCAGAATTTGGGGCACAGTGGCAACGTTTGATGGCACAGTGGCTGCGTTTGATGGGCACAGTGGGTGCGTTTGATGGGCACAGTGGGTGCGTTTGATGGGCACAGTGGCTGCGTTTGATGGCACAGTGGCTGCGTTTGATGGGCACAGTGGCTGCGTTTGTTGGCACAGTGGCTGCGTTTGATGGGCACAGTGGCTGCGTTTGATGGCACAGTGGCTGCGTTTGATGGGCACAGTGGCCTTGTTTGATGGCACAGTGGTTGCGTTTGATGGGCACAGTGGCTGCGTTTGATGGGCACAGTGACTGCGTTTGATGGGCACAGTGGCTGCGTTTGATGGGCACAGTGACTGCATTTGATGGGCACAGTGGCTGCGTTTGATGGCACAGTGGCTGCGTTTGATGGGCACAGTGGCTGCGTTTGATGAGCACAGTAGCTGCGTTTGATGGGCACAGTGGGTGCGTTTGATGGGCACAGTGGCTGCATTTGATGGGCACAGTAGTTGCGTTTGATGGGCACAGTAGTTGCGTTTGATGGGCACAGTGACTGCGTTTGATGGGCACAGTGGCTGTGTTTGATGGGCACAGTGACTGTGTTTGATGGGCACAGTGGCTGCGTTTGATGGGCACAGTAGCTGCGTTTGATGGGCACAGTGGCTGCGTTTGATAGCACAGTGGCTGCGTTTGATGGGCACAGTGGCTGCGTTTGATGGGCACAGTAGCTGCGTTTGATGGGCACAGTAGCTGCGTTTGATAGCACAGTGGCTGCGTTTGATGGGCACAGTGACTGCATTTGATGGGCACAGTGGCTGCATTTGGTACAGTTGCTGCCTCTGATGGGCACAGTGAGGCAGCAATTGATGGGTGTTTTTTTTTCAGAATTTGCCCCCCCCCAAAAAAAATGTGGGTTATATGACCCAAAGCAACCCAAAGATGATTTTTTTTTTTTATCCAGAAAACAAGTTTATTGAAGCACACATATAAATTTACATACATCGAGAATGCATTCAGGTATAAAACAATAGGCTACATTCCATAACATTTATCAACAGTGGTACATCTTATCACTCCACCATCCACGTATATGTCAAAATCCGATCCGTCCCTGACCCCCTCCCGGCCCCCTCCCATAGTAAATTGAAAAGAAAAATTATGAAAAGAAAAAAGACCAAGAACAATGGCATTTCCACACCCCTCCATCCCATCTCATTTACATTTCACAGATCAGGTTGAATTGCTCAGGCCGAGTATCCTACCCGTGACCAGGTCCACCGGGGCCAAGCCCGGTACATCCAGCCACCTGCCCCACAGCTTCTCAAATTTCTGGGAGCACCCTCTGTGTTGGTATATCACCTTTTCCTTTCGGAGCATCTCCCCCATAATGTTGGTCCACTCTTTCAGGCTGGGAGGTTCCTCCTCTATCCAGTGCGACATTATGAGTTTGCGAGCTTGGAATAGGGATCGAGCAACCGCTATCTTGGTACCTTCCTCCCACTCCAGCTCATCTAATATAAGGAGCAAACATCGTTTAGGGTCAGTAGGGAGCAGGACTTGGAACACCCTATTAATGGTGTCCACTATTCCCACCCAGTAGGGGTGGAGCTTCGGGCATCTCCATAGTAGGTGGATCAGGTCGCCATGATCTCTCTTACACCTAGTGCATAGCGGGGTGGGCCTGAGCCCCATAGCAAAAAGTCTATGGGGGGTGTAATACACCCTCAGTAATAAGTATAATTGCGACACCTTCTGGGACACATTCAAGGAGCAGAGTGGTACTGCCTGTAAGGCTTCATCCCACTGCTCACTATCCATTGGGCCCACATCGCCCTCCCACTTGGTCTTCACTCTCAGCGGATGCTTGGACATGAAGCTGTGTAACAGCATATTGTAACACTGCGATATGAACCCCTTGGTAGAGACTGCCCCCGCTATCAGATTAAACAAAGGAGTAGGAGAGGGTAGCCAGTCCAAGGCTTCCCCCTGGGCCTTCACCGCATGACTGAGTTGCATATAATAGAACTGCATGGATTGTGGTAACTTAAAAAGATCCCGCAGATCTGCAAACGGGAGAAGTTTCCCGTTGCGAAATATCTGTTTCAGATGAACTATCCCATACCTCCTCCAGAGTGCCCCATGTTGTAACTTGGCCAATTCAGGGTATGAGTCATTTGACCAGATGGGGCTATAGTCCGTGTATCCTGTCACTCCCTGCAGGTACCTAGCTTTGTTCCATACTTTTTGTATAAGGTTATAAGTGGGGTACTGCTTGTTCGGCTTCCCGAAGGCGAGTGCCTCAAGGGCAGGTGCTACCGACTCCCTCCCAACTGTATGGAGCATCACCATCTCCGAGGAGCCCCTTCCCTCCCCCTCCCTCCTCTCCCCTGTGTTAACAACCCCCACCAGCTGTTGCAGCTGAGCTGCTATGTAGTATAACCAGGGATTAGGGAGGGCAAGCCCCCCCTCATCCTTCGGGCACTGAAGATGTTCTAACTTTATCCTGGGGGTACGGTTTTTCCAAATGAGTGAGCGGAACAGGGAGTTAACAATCCTAAATATCTTCAGGGTCACTACTGTGGGGGCATTATGAAGTACATAAAGCAACTGGGGCATTAGAATCATTTTAATCAAGTTCACCCTACCAGCCACTGACAAGGACAGGGAATTCCATGTTTTAATACGGTCACGAAATTTCTGCAGCAGCGGGGATATATTCAGTCTGCCATACTCGCATATCTTGGGTGTCACCTGGATTCCCAGATATCTAAATGAGGTAGTCAGGGGGACCGTAGATGACGTCGGGGGAGCCCCCCCTTCGTCAATAAGCATTAATGAGGACTTAGTCCAGTTTATCTGTAGTCCCGAGAACTTGCCGAACTCCTGTATTACAGTCATGGCCCCCGTCAGTGAGCTCCCCACATCCCCCAACAAGATCATGGTATCATCTGCATATAGCATTATTTTTTCCTGTCTGTCTCCGTATCGGAATCCCACTACCTCTGAGCTGGCTCTGATTTTAATTGCAAGAGGTTCTATCGCCAAGGCGAATAGTAGAGGCGACAGTGGGCATCCCTGTCGCGTGCCTCTCCCCAAAGTGAAGGTGCGTGAAACCGCCCCTGAGGACCGAATGGCCGCTTTTGGGTCATAGTATAATAGCCGGACCCAGGAAACAAAAGATTCCCCGAAGCCGAACCTCTCTAGAACCTCCCATAAATACTCCCACTCAACGCTATCAAACGCCTTCATAGCGTCCAGTGAGAGCAGGGCCCTTTGTCCCACATTGTCTGCTGAGGATTGCATATTAAGGTATAGCCTACGCAAGTTGACAGCCGTCGACTTGTCAGGCATAAATCCTGCCTGGTCCGGATGGACCAGGCTAGTGATGACCCCGTTCAGTCTGATCGCTAGCATTTTAGCCAGCAGCTTAATGTCACTCTGTAGCAGCGATATCGGCCTATAGGAGCCCGGATCCAACGGATCCTTACCAGGTTTTAGAATCAGTACAATATTAGCAGTAGTCATGGAAGTGGGCAAAGTCTGTCGTTCCCTGGCCGCATTAAACACCGCCAGGAGTTTCGGTAGGAGTATACCCGCGTATTGTTTATACACCTCAATGGGCAGTCCGTCTGCCCCCGGCGCCTTACAGTTTGGAAACGCGGCTAGCGCTATTTGCAGCTCCTCTAACGTGAAGGGGGCGTCCAAGGTCCTCCGCTGCGCCTGACTCAGTCGGGGGAAGTCAATGTCCTGCATGTAGGTCAACAGTTCTGTCCGGGTGAATAGCTCCGTCGGGAGGTACAATGTCTCGTAAAATCTAGCCAGTTCTGCCAGGACCACGTCCGGGGAATTCACTATTTTGCCCTCTCTATTTCTGATTGCCCCAATACTGGGAGACCTCTGCTGGGAATTAGCGATCCTGGCAAGCATACGCCCTGTACTTTCACCCTCCTCAAAGAAAGCCAACCTAGAGAAAAATAGTTTTTTTTCTGCCTTAGAGGACAGCAGCCGCTCATATGCTGATTGAGCCGACTGCCATGCCTCCTTAGCAGCCTCCGTTGGGGTTTGCACGAAGGCTTCCTCCAGGGCCGTTACCTGTTTTTCAAGGTCCTCAGTGAGCCCCGAAGAATCCCTCTTCACCCTGGTAATTTCCCGGATAAGTAACCCCCTCACATAGGCTTTAAAGGCGTCCCACTGTTCAGCCGGGAATTCAACAAAGCACTCTCTATTCAAGAACTCCCGCATGCTCCGCTCCACCTCCTCGTGCGACAGAAAGAGTTCCAACCAAAAGGCATTAAATTTCCATGGGGATCTGGGAAGTGTAGAGGGTGGGGAAGTAATTAAGTTGGTTACCAAATGTGAATGATCTGAGACGCTACGGGGTTTGTACGTCACATCTGAAATGGATGGGAGCATGGCGGGGTTACACACTACCAGGTCTATCCTAGACAATGTCCCGTGGGTCTTGGAAAAGCAGGAAAACTGCCTCTCCACTGGGTTTCTAGACCTCCATACATCTATCCACCCTACCTCGGTGAGCAATCTTAGCAATGGAGAGTCCCTCAGAGGGGGCGAAACCCCAGATGCGGGGTGTCGGTCCATCGAGGGGCTCAACCAACAATTAAAGTCCCCCACTATCAGCAGCGGGAGGTCCGGCCTACCCTCCAAGTAGGATAGCAGTAACCGGAGCACTGCCACCGTAAACGGCGGGGGTATATAAACACATGCCAATATACAGTTCAGTTTTCCCACCCGGCAATGTAGAAAAATAAACCGTCCCTCCGTATCAATACACACATCCATCTCCTGAAAATCAATAGCAGCGTGTATCATTACGCTCACACCTCTAGAGTACGACGTGTGAGTGGAATGATAGGCCCTACCCACCCATGCATATTTAAGACAGCATTGCGTTTCAGTGGTTAGGTGCGTTTCTTGCATACATAAAATCATTGGATGATATTTTTTCAGACAGGTGGATACCATCATACGCTTCAGTGGGGAGCCTAGGCCCCTCACATTCCACGATACCACTGGCAGCTCAGCCATTGGGATATAGCATGCATAAATGAAAGGGTAAATGCGATATAAATAAAAACATCAGCCTCCAGTTGGTACCTAGGGTCCCGGGTGCGGCCAGGACAGAACGGACCTGGTATCTCGATGTGGCCGTTCGTTCGCAAAGTTCTCGATGTAGGTGGTAAAGGTGCAAAAAATAAAAGTAATAGGCCTGGGCCGTCAACAGAACGTGCCCGTATTCATGGCCTGTGCTCCAAAAACAACACTGCAGTGTAAGAAAAGAAAGAAAACAAGTCCAGGCCGCCAACAGAGCTGGCCCCTTGGCTCCAACGGGGAGCAAACTGTAATAAGGCACTTTTGCTCCACGTAGATTGTGGAGTAACCGCATTTTCCTTGCAACTTTACAAGATGACTCAGAGTTCACATCCTAATATAATGTCTCCCAGCAGAACATAGTAAAAAAGAGAAACTTTAGTCACTCAGGTAAAGGAAGTGAAGCAAAATTGAAATTGAAATTGAAAGGGGTCCTCTGTGCAAAGATCAATGATTAATAGCAGCAGATCATCTTCCACAGTCCAGGGAAGGGGGAAGAGGGGACCAAAATCAACCCCTCCGTGTCAAAGAGTGCACGTATTGCACCAAAAAGCAGAACTAGAACTTAAAACATAATAACCTGCTCCAGCTTCCGTAGGGTCATTCTCCTTCCTCCTCTCTCTCCCGGTGTCTCAGGGCCTGCTCGTTGCGATCCAGCCACATTGCCGCATCCTGGGCTGATTCAAAGAATTGGGCTTGTCGGTTAGCGGTAACTCTCAGCTTGGCGGGGTAAAGCATAGCATATGGCAATTGTAGTGCCCTCAGGCGCCTCTTCACATCCAAAAATTTTGCCCGGCGGCGTTGCACCTCAGCAGAGAAGTCCGGGTAGAATGACACCCGGACCCCATTAACCTGGACGTTGGCCTTCTCTCTAGCATGTCTCAGCACTGCTTCCCTGTCCCTGTAATGAAGCATTCTGGCCAGGATAGGCCTAGGGGGGGCCCCAGGCTGTGGTGGGCGACCCGGTGTGCGGTGTGCTCTTTCAACTGTGAAAAACGGAGAGAAGGCCTCCTTTCCAAATACTTCTATCAGCCAGCCCTCGACAAATGTGGTGGGGTCCCGGCCTTCCGTCTTCTCCGGTAGCCCCACTATGCGCACATTGTTGCGGCGTAAACGGTTCTCAATGTCGTCAGCCCTGTTATTAATGTCTCTGGCCATCTGTATAGCTGTATGGGCCTCTCGAGCAACTGGGGGCAGCCTGTCTTCCACTTCACTCACCCTGCTTTCCACAGCCGTCGTTCGCTCCCGTATCTTTTGCATGTCCTGCCGCAACAGAGACACATCTTCTCTGAGGCCCCCAAACTGTTCCTTGAGTGTATTTACAGAAGCAGTGCACACATGTACCGCTCTCAATATTTCAGCCAGGGTCGGTTGCTCTGTATCCCCCATCTCAGCCTCCGTATCTGCGGGTATGGAGGGTGGCTGTTCCACTGCATTCCCCCGTTCTACACATCTCCAGGCCCCTCCATCTGCCTGCCCCTGTAAGGCCTGTCCCGAGTCCTGGGCCCGATCAGCTTCCCCCCTTCCTTCCTGCTCCAAGGGACCCCCCAGCTTTTGTGTAAAGAAAGTCATGTCTCTCGGGTAGTCCTTACCCTGTGCCTTTGCTGTTTTTTTGCTGGTCTCCCCCTTGGGCCTGTCAGCGCCTCGTGGAGTGCGGAGAGCCTGGGCCGCGGCGGCGCCATCTTGGATCTCGAGCGCCGGCCAATCATCCTTTTTTTTTTTTGCCATTCCGCGGGTGCAGAGAGCCGGCGGGTGGACCGGGAGGGTGACCGGGTGAGTAGCCAGCTGAACAGCTGTTTAAATCCGTCGGATCGCTGCTGGGAGAGGATCAATGCCAGGTGCTGCGGAGGAGCTGTGAGAAACACGTCTTCTCACATGCCGGTCTTGGCCACGCCCCCCACCCAAAGATGATTTTGAACAGTTACTCAAAGAGCAGATGGCAAGCACCGGTAATTTCATCTGTTTGCTTCACTGAATTCCTGATGCCCCCATTGATGCCCCTATTGATGCGGATGTGGTCTGCGCGTCGCTTCCTCCTCCAGCCTGGAGGTCATGACCCCGTATCAGAAAATGATTTATATCCATGCTAGCAGTGTGAGATTTTTCTGATTCCAAGGAAATTTGCGATGCCGTTGTTGTACATTGCGCATTCTTGTGACAGGTCTATCCGGTTCTTCCAGTAGGCAAATGAGCTTAATTGGCACGATGCTCAAAGACTGAAAAAGGAGGCCTTTCCGATCCGACTTCATCTCCTTTATATAGAGGGACTGAACCTTCAGAACCTCAGACAAGGACTTCTCCATCCTTCTCCTCGGGCGAGACTTCATTTCCAGTCTTCAGAGTTGCAGAGAGACCCGGCGCTCCTTTCCAAGTCCGAGTCGGTACCAACCACCGGGGCAAAATGGCCATCTCTGACGCGTTCGGATCATACATCTCCTTCGGGTCCAAATTTGTGAGCACGTTCTTATTGACTTTCTCTCTTATTGGAATACAAGCCATTTTAGACTCCAACTTTGTGTGTCCGGCAACAAATACTTACAGCCCGGTCCTCGTATGTTTCTACAGCCTCTCGTTCTACCTGTGTCCCGCCATCATCTTCGTCTACCTGGGACTCTACTATTTTCCTGGATTCAACAAGAAGAAGGAATGTTGCCCGTGTTGGTCTGGCAGTTGGGCTTCTTTCTACGTTTTCCTGGAGCTCGGAAAAGCTCCAATGATTTGGCTCCTGATAGCGCTCGCAGACGGTCGGTACATGTCCTGCTTCGTCTTTGCGGCCTCTCACTATCGCCTGGACCATAACTACTACTTATTCATATTTCAGGTAAGGGGCGTCATTCAATGCACCAGGAGATGTAATTCATACCTAAAACCTGATGAAGAAAGTTTAACCACTTCCAGACCTGCGCACGACGATGTACGTCCATTTTTTATAGATGGATATCTCGGTAACGGCAGCAGCTGCTGCCACAACCGAGGTATCAATCTTTAGTGTGCTCAGTCTGGTAAACGATAACGGCGGTCTCCGCGGCGGATTCGCCGCGAGATCGCCGTTATCGGTGGCGGGAGAGGGCCCCCCCTCCCACCGCTCTCCCGCGCCCTCCGACGCTTACCGGAGCCGTCGGTAGCGGCGGAGGCGATCGGGACCGTTCGGCAGCTGAGCGGGGACGAGACTGAAGGAAAAATCTCCTTCGCCCGTCCCCATAGCTCCGCTGGGCGGAAGTGACGTCAAAACGTCAGTCCCGCCCAGCCTCTTAAAGAGACAATTTTTTTTTTTTGTCATTTGAAAAAATGACATTTCCAATTTTTTTTTAATTTTTTTTTGCATTTAAGCCCAAATATGAGATCTGAGGTATTTTTGACCCCAGATCTCATATATAAGAGAACCTGTCATGCTTTTTTCTATTACAAGGGATGTTTACATTCCTTGTAATAGGAATAAAAGTGATAAAAAATTTTTTTCAGTGTAAAAAGTAATAAAATAAATAAAAATAAATAAGAAAACAAAAACATTTTTTTTAAAGCGCCCCGTCCCGACGAGCTCGCGCGCAGAAGCGAACGCATACGCGAGTAGCGCCCGCCTATGAAAACGGTGTTCAAATCACACAAGTGAGGTATCGCCGCAATCGTTAGAGCGAGAGCAATAATTCTAGCCATAGGCCTACTCTGTAGCTCAAAAAATGCAATCTCTAGAATTTTTTAAACATCGCCTATCGAGATTTTTAAGGGTAAAAGTTTGACGCCATGCCACGAGCGGGCGCAATTTTATAAGCGTGACATGTTGGGTATCATTTTACTCGGCGTAACATTATCTTTCACAATATATAAAAAAATTGGGCCAAATTTATTGTTGTCTTATTTTTGAATTAAAAAAAGTGAATTTTTTCCAAAAAAAGTGCGCTTGTAAGACCGCTGCGCAAATACGGTGTGACAAAAAGTATTGCAATGACCACTATTTTATTCTCTAGGGTGTTAGAAAAAAAATATATAATGTTTGGGGGTTTTAAGTAATTTTCTAGCAGAAAAAACTGTTTTAGTCTTGCAAACACCAAATCTGAAAAACACCTAAGGTCTGGAAGTAGTTAAAACCCAAATAGCGAGGGTCACTTTATGCGCTGTGCCCAGTGGCGTAGCGTGGGGGGTGCAGGGGGGGGGGGCCGTGGCACCGGGCGCAATATTTAGGGGTAGTATGTGTCACAGTGAACACATTTTATATCTTGTTTTGATTGAGTGAGATGATTATGCAATTTGCAGATCACGTCTGTTTCTTAAGACCCAAACACATAATACTATAATTAGTCATAATAATATTGCGCATGTTCTTCTGTCATATTACCTCATTATCCCGGGTAAGAGTTTGATAATCATCTTCAAAACTTCATAACGACGTCCACTGAAGAGTTAAGGACCTGAAAGGAAGAGTGATGGTCTTGGCTGTTGCTTGGCGTCCAAATTCCGATAATATTTGCCGACAAGACCCAGAAATGGATCCGACTCTTAATAATTATCCCAAATTTTATCATAACATTAACATGTGTGATGCCAAATAACTTGTCTTCAAAATACACAGCACTCGTATTGCGAAACGCTCGTTAACCGCGTTACTCGCAATCCGAGGTTCCACTGTATCAGCTCTGTAAGCCAATGATGGAGGAGTTGATACTGTGAAAATGACAATTGCAGTTTGGGAGTTAACCACAAGGGGGCGCTGAAGGGGTTATGTGTGACCTCATCTGTGTTTCTAACAGTAGGGGGGTGTGGCTGTAGGTGTGACGTCATCGATTGTGTTTCCCTATAAACGGGAACACACGATCGATCACGGCGCCACAGTGAAGAACGGGGAAGCTGTGTTTACACTCACTTCTCCCCGTTCTTCAGCTCCGGGGACCGATCGCGAGACTCCAGGTCCGCGGGTCCCGCGGTCACGGTCATCGGTGTCTGGGCACTTAAAGAGGACGTACCTGTACGTGCCTGTGCCCAACCGTGCCATTCTGCCGACGTAAATGTGCAGGAGGCGGTCCTTAAGTGGTTAAAGAGCCGCCTCTGTAGTCCAGTACTGTACAGAATTTTTGCTCCGTATACAAAGCAGACCTTTAACCTTTTCTGGTCTTCTTTTTTTTCTGCAGACCACTGGAATGTTGGCTATTACCCTTTTGGTCATCGTACTTTTTTACGCAGCGAAGTGCACCTGCGTGTGTTTGGAGAACAGTCGGCGTGCGTACGAAATGCTGTCGGACGTGGAGAATATTCTAATAACCGATGAAGCGGCGAAACAGAAAGCTGAAGATAGGCAACGGTTCCTGTGCGCTCTGGAGCACAACGGAGAGTACATGGACCGGACACTGCCGAGACACATGCTGGACAATAAATGCGTGATCATCTCCAAGCTCAACCCACCGCCTGCTGCCAGCAATTAAAACGGCAGCAACAAGAAGGATAACACAGAGCCATAGGATGACCAAAAAAAAAAAAAAAAAACATACAAAAAAAGTAGAAAGCTTAGCCTTGTACACAAAACGCTTCGGCTTGTACAAGAACCAATGAAAGTGGACCTGTTATCAGATATATTTTTCACGCTAAAGTGGACCTGTCCTCAGAGATATGTGTTTTCATGTTGGGCAATGTAACGGAAACCCCAAATGGGACAGGGGTTAACGCCGTTTAAGATATTCCATTCCCGTACCCAAGGCAGCTTATCGACACTCCACAATCCGGCGAACACGACCCATACGAATTCCCCCAGTAACGAGACACAGCTCTGTTTGAGGTTCAAACGAATAAACTCTTTAATGAGAAAATCAGGCTTCTTATATACAGTTGGTAACCAAAATGAACAATGACTCAACTCCACCCACATCATCACACAACGAGCCCAATACACATCTTTTTGGTAGACATCATGACTCCGGCTCTGACCTAATTTACATGAGCTAATTAACTACAGCTGATGTCTCAGACACATGACCTTTAGACTGTCTGTTAACTTGCAATACACAATTATCATCAATAGACCTTCACACAATACAGGGTCAATTAGCACAACACAATGAAAGATCCTTAGACCATCCTAGATTCATTTACATCACAGTAGTAGACTTAATTACCACAGCAAGCTTTATAGTACACTACAGCCAACACACAATATAAATACAATATATACAATTAAATCTGACTAGCCCAGACCAGAGTGGGGTTCTCATTCACCCTGTGCCCCTATTAGAGACACATGGTGATCTACACATAAGAGGCATCGGGGAGCTTCTGGGTCCCACGGGCCTTTCTGTTACAAGCACCATCTTTGTTCAGCCACCATCCAGGGTCTTCATCCAGCCCAGGAGGACGACCTGGACTGGAGCTCATCGATGGCTTTTTTATTAACAAAGCTTTTCTGAAAAATCTATTTTGTACCAGTGCTTTGAAAAATGTAAGGAATTCTTCATGCAGGAGACTGTTAAACCTACCAAAAGGGCCCACTTTAACAGTTGAGAGAAAATGGAGGGCGTGCCCCAGGGATAGTGTGGGCAAGGGACCGTTAGGTCCCTTGCCCGCACTATCCCTGGGGCACTCCCTCCATTTTCTCCAAACAATTTGGGATGTGGGAAGGGCTTTCAGGATTAGTCTCAAGATAGGTTTCTTCTCTTCCAAATATTTTCCACTTTAACACTTGAGGTATATCCCATATGTTATAAAATGGTCAAAACAAGCTCTTTCTATAGATTCCACTTCCCTCTTTGTGATTTTGCCCCTCTCCCACTCTGGCTGGGAGCCTAGGACCTCAATAAATGTTGTTAGTATTGTGAGTAGGAATGTCTATTCCCTGGTGTCCTTTGCCTGAGTGTGAACCCAGAAGTGCTCAGCTCTGAGCACTTCTGGGTTCAGAGCTCTCTAAATCTAAGAGGTGCAGGAAGGTAAGCAAGAGATTGAATACAGTCTCTGCCCAATCAGCTGAAGCACAGAGCAGGAGAGACATTAGGCATCCTCTTTGTGATTTTGCCCCCTCTCCCACTCTTCCTGGGAGCCCAGGACCTCAAAAAAGGTTGTTAGTATTGTGAGTAGGAAATGTCTATTCCCCGGTGTCCTTTGCAGAGTGTGAACCCAAAAGTTCTCAGCTCTGAGCACTTCTGGGTTCAGAGCAGTCTAAGTCCCCAGTGCAGGGAGGTAAGCAAGAGATTGAATACAGTCTCTGCCCAATCAGCTGGAGCAGAGAGCAGGAGAGACATTAGGGGTCTTACAGACCCCTGATGTCTCCATTAAGAGTACCTGTCACCTTGCTTTAATTGCATTACATTTTTAGTCTCCATATATTCGTAATAAGGTTAAATGAAAAAAAAATTATTTTAAAATATATATAAAAAAATATATAAAAAATTAAAAGCACCGCCCTGCATACACATACACACACACACACACACACACACACACACACACACACACACACACACACACACACACACACACACACACACAAATGCACATAGAACTAGCACATGTATGTAAACAACATGTACAGTATGTGCAACACATATTGGCTATCAATTATTCTAGTTCTCTAATTGATGATTAACCATAAGTTATTGAGCTGCAAAGGCTTTAAAAGCATCACCTATTAATAATTTTGGGTACTTTAGGATTTTTTTTTGGGTGCTTTGAAGGTTTCAAGTAATCAGCTTGAACCTTGCGGAAAACTTTCCAAATGCTTTGTAAAAACTTGATGTACTCTCTTCTCTTATACAAGCTGAACACTTTGTGTACAAGGCCTAAAAGCAGTATTAAAAAAAGATATTACCGATACAATTACCATGACCACTTGGAATGTTTGGTGAACAAACCCAGCACCTCCTTGCTTCCACAACCGCATTCTATTTGGCATTGTCCATCCACCATGTTCTCCTTCAAGGTCATACATCCACCATGTTCTCCTTCAGGTCATCCATCCACCACGTTCTCCTTCAGGTCATCCATCCACCATGTTCTCCTTCAAGTCATCCATCCACCATGTTCTCCATCAAGTCAACCTTCCACCATGTTCTCCTTCAAGTCATCCTTCCACCATGTTCTCCTTTAAGTTATCCATCCACCATGTTCTCCTTCAAGTCATCCTTCCACCATGTTCTCCTTCAAGTCATCCATCCACCATGTTCTCCTTCAAGTCATCCTTCCACCATGTTCTCCTTTAAGTTATCCGTCCACCATGTTCTCCTTCAGTTTATCCATCCACCATGTTCTCCTTCAAGTCGTCCATCCACCATGTTCTCCTTCAAGTCATCCATCCAACATGTTCTCCTTCAAGTCATCCATCCACCATGTTCTCCTTCAAGTCATCCATCCACCATGTTCTCCTTCAAGTCATCCTTCCACCATGTTCTCCTTCAAGTCATCCATCCACCATGTTCTCCTTCAAGTCATCCATCCACCATGTTCTCCTTCAAGTCATCCATCCACCATGTTCTCCTTCAAGTCATCCATCCACCATGTTCTCCTTCAAGTCATCCATCCACCATGTTCTCCTTCAAGTCATCCTTCCACCATGTTCTCCTTCAAGTCATCCATCCACCATGTTCTCCTTCAGGTCATCCATCCACCATGTTCTCCTTCAAGTCATCCATCCACCATGTTCTCCTTCAAGTCATCCATTCACCATGTTCTCCTTCAAGTCATCCATCCACCATGTTCTCCTTCAAGTCATCCATCCACCATGTTCTCCTTCAAGTCATCCATCCACCATGTTCTCCTTCAAGTCATGCATCCACCATGTTCTCCATCAAGTCATCCATCCACCATATTCTCCTTCAAGTCATCCATCCACCATGTTCTCCTTCAAGTCATCCTTCCACCATGTTCTCCCTAAAGTTATCCATCCACCATGTTCTCCTTTATCTCATCCATCCACCATGTTCTCCTTCAAGTCATCCATCCACCATGTTCTCCTTCAAGTCATCCATCCACCATGTTCTCCTTCAAGTCATCCATTCACCATGTTCTCCTTCAAGTCATCCATCCACCATGTTCTCCTTCAAGTCATCCATCCACCATGTTCTCCTTCAAGTCATCCATCCACCATGTTCTCCTTCAAGTCATCCTTCCACCATGTTCTCCCTAAAGTTATCCATCCACCATGTTCTTCTTTATCTCATCCATCCACCATGTTCTCCTTCAAGTCATCAACTTGCTTTAAAATTGAACCGATGGACGCCTAACCAATAGGTCAAAAACGATCGTTAGTATGCAAAAGCATCGGTTAAAAACCCACACATGCTCAGAATCAAGTCGACGCATGCTTGGAAGCATTGAACTTTGTTTTTTTCAGCACTTCGTGTTTTACGTCACCGCGTTCTGACACGATCGGTTATTTAACCTATGGTGTGTAGGCACATCAGACCATCAGTCAGCTTCATCGGTTAACTGATGACAACGGTCCTTCAGAACGTTCTCATCGGATGGACTGATCGTGTGTACGCGGACTAAGAGACTCCTACGGGAGACGTGCTCCTAGATTTATATGACGCAAAGTCTTATGCGCGCGATCGGAAATTCCGACAAGATTTTTCTCCGACGGAATTTTGGCTCAAACTTGTCTTGCATGCACACGGGTCACACAAACGCTGTCTGAAATTACGACCGCCAAGAACGCCGGTGATGTACAACCCTACGACGAGCCGAGATCAAAGAAGTTCAATGATTCTGAGCATGCGTACGATTTTCTTGTCGTAAAAAAAAAAATTGAAAACCGGCTCTCAAATTTTCGCTGTCGGAAATTCCGACAGGAAAAGTTCGATGGGGCCTACGCATTGTCTGAATTTCCGACCAGAAGCTCACATCGAAGCATCAAACTTTTCTTGTCGGAAATTCCGACCGTGCGTACGCAGCATAACTCCCCCTGCTGTATTCTTGGCCATATATAGATTTTGGGTGGAACCAACCCTTTAACAGGGAGGCCCCCAGGAGAGAGGGAAGAAAAGAAAAAGGCGCACCAGCCTAGTGTGTTACCTTTATAACAATTTAATGGAATAAAAAATGTAATAAAAAAGCGAGGCCCTGAAACCTTTTCAGTTTGGAAATAAAAAATTAGCACTTAAAAATATAATAATAATAATAATAATAATAATAAGGAATTGTGAAAATGTAATAGATCCTATTTATACTATATATCACATCATACGCTATAATGTATTGTAATATTTATTATAATAAATTATGTATCAGTAAATATGAAACATCTTCCTTTTTTTTTGCCTTAAAAGGGTAATTTTGTGATCCATTCAATGAAAAGTAAAACTTCAATGGAACTTCAATGGTCTGAATAGACAAGGTGGGGGGGGGGTTTAGTTCTGCTCCTGCCAAATCTAAGGCCCAGATTCTCAAAGGGCTTACGACGGCACAACGCCATTTGCGCCGTCGTAAGTCCTAATCTGGGCCGTCGTATCTATGCGACTGATTCTTAGAATCAGTTACGCATAGATATCCATTAGATCTGACAGGCGTAAGTCTCTTACGCTGTCGGATCTTAAATGCAATTTTTCTTCCCGCCGCTAGGTGTCGCCTCGTCGTTTTCCCTGTCGTCTATGCAAATTAGCTATTTACGCGAGATTCCCGAACGTATGTGTGGTCGACGCAGTGAATTTACGTTGTTTCCGTAAGCGTAAACTTACCCCTGCTATATGAGGGGTAAGTTTACGAAGGTCCGTCGTATGCCATGTTAAATATGGCGTCGGGTCAGCGTCGTCTTTTTCCATCGTTTCCGTCGTTTTCCTAAGTCGTTTGCGAATAGGACTTTACGTCAATGAGGCTCACGTCTGCGTCATTGACGTTTTCCGTCGTGAGCTGGAGCATGCGCACTGGGCATGCGCAGTTCGATCGGCGCGGGGGCGCGCTTAATTTAAATACAAGTCGCCCCCTTTGAATTACGTGGCCTTACGCTGGGCCATTTACACTACGCCGCCGCAAATTACGGAGCAAGTGCTTGGAGAATACGGCCCTTGCTCCAGTAATTTGTGGCGGCGTAGTGTAAATGGCTTACGCTACGCCGCCGCGGATTCTACGAGAATCTGGCCCTTTGTATTTTGCTTTGGATGGAGCTGAGAAGGTTTAGAGTCTCTGTCGGGTTTTTATTGGTATTTATGTCCACATTGGTGGAGATTTACCCTCATTTCCTAAAAGGACAGGAAGTGATGGGATGTCTACCAATGGGAAAGCCCATATTTAGTAGAGTGAAGAAGGGTTGGAGCCTCTGTCAATGTACCGTATTTATAGGCGTATAACACACACCCCAAGTATAGAAGGGAAGTTTAACCACTTGTCCACGGGAGGATGTCATATGACGTCCTCCACTTCGGTGATATCTGAATGATGGGAGCAGCTAGAGGCATCATTCAGATATCTCCGTCTTCAGCCGCCGATTCTGTGCACGATAAGAACGATGATCGTTCTTATAGGCCCCCTCCCGCCGCCATCCGGTGCTTCTCCGGGCTCTCCCGTGCCATCGGGGGGCCCAGAGAGCGAATCGGTCGGTGCTGCCTGGAAAGCATAGAGATGACTGGTGACCAGATGGTCACCAGTCATCTCTATGACCGTCGGAGGCCCAGGCGCGACGTTATGACGTCACGCCCGGTACCCGGAACTAAACAAAGCCTCAATCGCGGCTATCGGCATGTGATCGGTGATTTTTTTTTCAACGATTTCATGCTTGTAAGCCTGGAGGAGAGATGTGGGGTCTTATTGACCCCACATCTCTCCATAAAGAGGACCTGTCACACTGATTCCTATTTCAAGGAATGTTTACATTTATAAATTTTGACTTCAAGCTAAATAGGCCTGCAGTACCTCATTTGGCCTGAGGTACGGGGGCGCAGGAGTCGAGCAGAGCCGAAAATAGGCCTGCGGGACCTCCTTTGGCCTGAGGGACGGGGGCGCAGGAGCCGAGAAAAGCCGAACATTGGCCTGCAGTACCTCATTCATCCTGAGGGACAGGGGCGCAGATGCCGAGAAAAGCCGAACATTGGCCTGCAGTACCTCATTTGGCCTGAGGTATGGGAGGGCATGAGCCCAGAAAAGCTGAACATTGGCCTGCAGTACCTCATTTGACCAGAGGTATGGGGGCGCAGGAGCAGAGAAAAGCCGAACATTGGCCTGCAGTACCTCATTTGGCCTGAGCTACGGGGGCGCTTTTTGGTGCTCTCTGGCGCCCCCCTACTCTGGCCGCATTTGGTATTGCATCCCATTGAAGTCAATGCGGAACAAATTATTTTTGTTTCCATTGACTTCAATGGGAAAACTCGCTTTGATATGCGAGTACTTTGGATTGCGAGCTTTCTCCTGGAACGGATTATGCTCGTAATCTGAGGTTCAACTGTACCTACTGCAACTGTTTTGTTTACACTTCAACTGTCAGCAGGGGTACAAAGCACTGAAAAGTGATTCTGAAGCGCCACAACACGGGGTGCTTTTAACCCCTTTTTTGGCCGCTAGCGGGGGGTTAAACGCGCCGCTTAAACAGCGGTAAAGCGCTGCTAAACCTAGTGGCACTTTACCGCTAAAGGACCCGCCGCTCCAGTGATAAAGCTGCCTTAGCTCTGGGGGGCAAATTCCCCTACAAAATTACAAAGTCTATTTGCCTTTAGTAAGTCATCCCACAGAGTATCATAATTTATTACTAAATGATTGGCTGAGATCTGTGACGGATGGGTAGACACCGCGGATTATCAGTAACAGGATTAGGTTTGCTTGTTGTTAGCGGATTAATTGGATTTCTTTTATCTTTGTGCTTAGTGCGGTTATTATGGTTTGTTGGTTTAGCTAATGACATGACAGCTTGGTTTAGATTTATAGCCGTCCAGATTAAGATTCCCCTGGAGATGTCACTCCTGTTCCTAAAAAGATATACAGTATATATCTGTTGCATCACCCTGTGTACACCGGGATAGTCACGGCTGCAACACTCACCTTCTCTCCAGGAGTCGGATCCTCCTTGTCTGCCATTGGAATGGGATTTGTGACCCGCTGAAAACCTTCTGTTACCCGTTTATTATATATGAGGTTTAATATCTCTCAGATAGGATTCGGGTTAACCACTTGCTTACTGGGCACATAAACCCCCTTAGTTCCCAGGCGAAATTTCAGCTTACGGCACTGCGTCGCTTTAACTGACAATTGCGCGGTCGTGCGACGTGGCTCCCAAACAAAATTGACGTCCTTTTTTCCCCCACAAATAGTGCTTTCTTTTGGTGGTATTTGATCACCTCTGCGGTTTTTATTTTTTGCGCTATAAACAAAAAAAGAGCGACAATTAAAAAAAATATATATATTTTTTACTTGTTGCTATAATAAATATCCCAATTAAAAAAAAAAAAAAAAAAAAAAAATTTCTCAGTTAAGGCCGATACGTATTTTTCGTCATATTTTTGTAAAAAAAAAAAATAAGCGACTGGTTTGCGCAAAAGTTATAGCGCCTACAAAATAGGGGACAGAATTATGATTTTTTTTTATTATTATTTTTTTACTAGTAATGGCGGCGATCTGCGATTTTTATTGGGACTGCGATATTGCGACGGACGTATCGGACACTTTTGACACAAATTTGGCGCCATTCACATTTATACAGCGATCAGTGCTATAAAAATGCACTAATTACTGTATAAATGTGACTGGCAGTGAAGGGGTTAACACTAGGGGGTGAGGAAGGGGTTAAATGTGTATCCTGGGTGTGTTCTAACTGTGTGGGGGGAGGGGGGTGACTGGGGGAGGTGACCGATGCTGTGTCTCTATGTACAAGGGACACAGATCGTTCTCCTCTCTCCCTGACAGCACGTGGAGCTCTTTGTTTACACCTCATCATTACACACAGAGCTCCACGTCCCTGCTGTGTTACCGACGATCGCGTGTACCCGGCGGACATCACGGCCGCCAGGTACACGCATCGGATCCCCAGCGATGCGCCGGGACAGTGTTTACCCGCTGCGCGCCCCCCAGTGGCGCGCGCGGGTAATGCTTTCAAATGACGTGCAAAGACGTCCAGTTGGCACCTGAGAGCCGCGCTGTTGACGTCTTTTGTCAATAGCGCGAGTCTCAAGTGGTTAATGAGAGTTCTTTGACCACGAGTGAAAGATTTAACACAGTAACAAAAATGTCTTGGTAAATAGTAGGGATGAGCTTCGAGTTCGACACAATTTGGGGTGTTCTCTGCAAAATTTGAAAAGCCGCGGAACACCCTGTAAAAGTCTATGGGAGAAATCTAAAGTGCTAATTTTGAAGGCTAATAGGCAAGTTATTGTCATAAAAAGTGTTTGGGGACCCGGGTCCTGCCCCAGGGGACATGTATCAATGCAAAAAAAAGTTTTAAAAACGGACGTTTTTTTTCAAGAGCAGTGATTTTAATAATGCTAAAAGTTAAACAATAAAAGTGAAATATTCCTTTCAATTTTGTACCTAGGGGGTGTCTATAGCAGGCATGTCCAAAGTCCGGCCCGGGGGCCAATTGTGGCCCGCGTTCCGGTTTAATGCGGCCCCACTGGTAATTTGGACATGTATCTCTTTTGTAGCCCCCAACGAATCCCTGAGCATCGCGCATTTGGAGGCTGCATTCATGGCAATGGCGAGGCTGCATTCATGGCAATGGCGAGGCTGCATTCATGGCAATGGCGAGGCTGCAGATGGGCACTCATTTGGCTGCATTGATGAGCACTGACCTGACTTATTTTGCTTCACAGTTCTTGATTTAAAATGTGCGTGTTATACACCAATAAAAACAGTGGCCCGGATTCACATATATCGGCGCATCGTCCTCATCCCCACGGAGAGGACGGAGCTCTGCTTTGTTTATGCCCGGTGTGTCTCCACAAAGTTAGAAGCTGATTGGATACCAGGCAGAGCTGCACCAGATTCTGTGTGCTCCAGTTTTAGTAAATCTCCTCCGATGTGTACAATACATGTACCTTGGTGACACCTAGTGGCCTTGTTTAGCTAATGTAGCTCATTGTAATTATGTTGTTGTAACACTGTTGCTACTTTGTGTATATTTTTATTTTATCTTGTATCATTTTTCATCAATCTACAGCTGAGTACGTGTACATGAGTGACATCTAGCGGTGTAATGGTGGAAGCACGCCTTACTTTTTATTTTTATATACTCATGAAATTTTTTATTTATACTTATTTGATAACTTTTTTTAATTTTTTTTAATTTATTATTCACCGCTTAAAGCGGGAGTTCACCCATAATTTTTTTTTTACCCTTAGATTCCTGCTCATTTTGTCTAGGGGAATCGGCTAGTTGTTTTAAAATCGAAGCAGTACTTACCGTTGTAGAGAGCGATCTTCTCTGCCGCTTCCGGGTATGGGCTGCGGGACTGGGCGTTCCTATTTTGATTGACAGTCTTCCGAGAGGCTTCCGACGGTCGCATACATCGCGTCACGAGTAGCCGAAAGAAGCCGAACGTCGGTGCGGCTCTATACGGCGACTGCGCACCGACGTTCGGCTACTTTCGGAAAATCGTGACGCGATGGATGCGACCGTCGGAAGCCTGTCAATCAAAATAGGAACGCCCAGTCCCGCAGCCCATACCCGGAAGCGGCGGAGAAGATCGCTCTCTACAACGGTAAGTACTGCTTCGATTTTAAAACAACTAGCCGATTCCCCTTCACAAAATGAGCATGAATCTAGGGGGAAAAAGTGTTATTTCCGGGTGAACCTCCACTTTACGGACCGCCGCACGACTATTTGGGACGGCAGGATGGCACGGCTGGGCACAAGGACGTACTGGTACATCCCCTTTAAGATGCTCATCCGTGGGTCGCGAGCGTGCCGCCGGCACGCTCACGACCTGGTCCTGTCCTCTGTGACCGCGCCCACGGGACCCATGGACCCGATCATCGCCGGTGTCAATGGGCACAGTGAGGTTGGGCACAGTGAGGTTGCAATGGGCACAGTGAGGCGTGCAGATGGGCATTGTTGACCCTCTTTTCCACTTACAGTAGCTGCTGCATTCTCACCCTAGGCTTATACTCGAGTCAATACGTTTTCCCATTTTTTTGTGGTAAAATTAGGTTCCCTCGGCTTATATTCGGGTATATACGGTAAGTTAGAGGAGATGAAGTATTTACAAGTTCTCGAAATTGTCTTGGGATCCACGGCAGCAGATGTAACGAGGTTCGGCGGAGATCGTATTCTAGTCTGGTAAGTAATTGATCAGTTGTTCATTCCTGTTATTTCCTTCCCCTAGAGGGCGCCATATACTAATATAGAGAGACTAATGCCTAAACTCCATTTTAATTACCAGCTTGTTTTATCGGATTTGCTGTAAGTGTTTTAAACCCCCTTTATTTTTACCATTAAATGTATAAAAGTCTATGTGCCGATCATTTGTTTTTCATGCGCACCATTTGATGTGATTCGTCGCATGTTTTGGAGTCCATCATGGAAATCTGACAGTTCAGTCTCATTCAGCTTCGGATGGAACCCTTCTTACCGTTTTCCCAGCGGTGGGAGTTCCTGTTTGAGGTCCTCCCCTCTAGAGTTCCTGCTTGACCCGCGTGCTGTACGGTACGTGTGCCCGTCGAATCGGGTAAATGTGAACGCTTTACCATTTTGACTGTGTTTTCACGTTCACTTTATTCTAAACTCTAATGCCGCGTACACACGACCGTTTTTCACGATGTGAACGATCGTTAAAAACGATCGCGTGTGGGCTCCAGAGCATTTTTTATGACGTGAAAAATGGGCATTAAGGCCTAGATTCACGTAGGGCGGCTTTACGTTGTGCGGGCGTAGCATATCTTATTTACGCTACGCCGCCGCTACTTAGAGAGGCAAGTGCTGTATTCACAAAGCACTTGCGTCCTAAGTTACGGCGGCGTATCGTAAATCAGCCGGCGTAAGCGCGCGTAATTCAAAGTAGGCAGGTCGTGGGCGTGTTGTATTTAAATTAAGCGTGACCCCAAGTGGATGCATGGCCGAACGAACGGCGCATGCGTAGTATCACATCGTTTTTACGCCCAAAGATACGCCAGCTCAATGCCTGTGACGTACGTTCGTGAACCGGCGTAACTGGCTCATTTACATATTCAACGCGGAAATCAACGGAAGCGCCACCTAGCGGCCAGCGTAAATATGCACCCCAATATACGACGGCGTAGGAGACTTACGCCGCTCGTATCTTGGCCAAATCTATGCGTAACTGATTCTATGAATCGGGCGCATAGATACGACGGCGGCCATTCAGACTTACGACGGCGTATCTGGAGATACGCCGTCGTAAGTCTTTGAGAATCTGGGCCTAAAAATTTAGAACATGCTCTATTTATTTGCGTCGTTTTTCACGTCGTAAATAAATGATCATGTGTGGGCTTTAACGACGTGAAAATAACGCGCATGCTCAGAAGCACGTTATGAGACGGGAGCGCTCGTTCTAATAAAACGAGTGTTCGTAATGGAGATAGCACATTGGTCACGCTGTAACGGACTGAAAAGCACGAAGACTGAAAAGCGCAAATCGTCTCTCACCAAAATGTTACTAACACAAAATCAGCAAGAGCAGCCCCAAGGGTGGCGCCGTCCGCATGGAACCTCCCCTTTATAGTGCCGTCGTACGTGTTGTACGTCACCGCGCTTTGCTAGAGCATTTTTTTACCCGATCGTGTGTAGGCAAGGCAGGCATAACAATAATCGGGTTGAAAAAAAACGTTGTTTTTTCTAGACCAATAAAAATGGTGGTGTGTACGCGGCATGATGGACTTTTCACAGATGTTTATTATTCACTTCGGACTTTTATGTTTTGGTTTTGTTCACATTGGCCCAGATTCAAGAAGCAATTGCGCCTGTGTAACCATAGGTTACACAGCGCAATTGCTTACTTGCTCCAGCGTAGCGAATGCTCCTGATTCAGGAACATCGTAACGCCGACTGCAGCCTAAAATCTAAATATCTTAGGCTGCTTTCTAGCGATGACCGCTAGGGGGCGCTCCCATTGTGCTCAGTGTATAGTATGCAAATTGCATATTAACACCGATTCACAATGTTGCGCGAGCCCTGCGTACGCAATTTACCTAGTTTGCGTTCGTCGGGTTTCGCGTAAGGTTGCACATCCTAATAGCACGCGCAGCCAATGCAAAAGGATACCCGTCGTTCCCGCGTTGCGATATTTGAAATCGACGTCGTTTGCGTAAGTGATTCGTGAATGGCGCTGGACGCCATTCACGTTCACTTTGAGGCAAATGACGTCCTTGCGACGTCATTTGCCGCAATGCACGTCGGGAAAGTTTCTCGACGGAGCATGCGCTCTACGCTCGGCGCGGGAGCGCGCCTAATTTAAATGATTCCCGCCCCCTACGGGATCATTTACATTAGGCGCCCTTACGCAGGGCAAGTTTACACAGCGCACACGCAATTTACGGAGCTACCTGAATCCGGGCCAGTCAGTTTTGCCTATTTTACCCTTCCAGGTTCACACGCTATTCTGCTAGAGCTGCACGATTCTGGCCAAAATGAGAATCACAATTTTTTTGCTTAGAATAAAGATCATGATTCTCTCACGATTCTCACGGCGTAAAATCTTTGGGCTAACTTTACTGGTTAATTTTTTTTAAATTCATTAAAGTATTTTTTTCCCCAAAAAATTGCATTTGAAAGACCGCTGCACAAATACAGTGCGACATAAAATATTGCAACAACCGCCATTTTATATATAAATAATATATAAATAAATATATATAAATGTTTGGGGGTTCCAAGTAATTTTCTAGCAAAAAAAAAATTATTTTAACTTTAAAAAGAACAGTCAGAAAATGGTTTGGTGTTTAAGTGGTTAAACGTTATTAATTTACATACAAAAGTCTATTCCTTTGATGTAAAAGTCAAATTGATACAATGTTTAGACTTAACATTCCACTGATAGAATGTTTTCAAAACTTGGCAGACTGCCCAGACTTTGGCCCCTTTCACATGGGGAGCATCAGTGATGTTCCCCCCCGTTTGCTGAGCCGGTGGATGACAGGGCGGTCCCCGCACACTGTGCAAGGACCGCCCTGTGAGAACTCCGCTCTCCCCTATGGGCGGATCGGATGAACACCGACCGTCTGTCCGTGTTCACCCGCTCTGATCCGCCAGATGGATGGAAAAGTAGGTTTTTCCTCCGTCACACTTTGGCGGACCGGAGCGGGTCGGATGTCAGTGGGCATGTCACCGTTGACATCCGCGGCTCCATAGAGGAGCACAGAGCGCCCGTTCAGGTCCGCCAAAAAAACTGGCAGGCGGACCTGAACGGGCCGCCCGTGTGAAAGAGCCCTCAGACTTTTGGCTTAGAGCAGAGAGCAGAGAGAAGATTCTTTGCATACCAAAGATCATGAAACCCTGTGTCAAGATCGCAATGGGAAAAAGATCGTGATTACGATTCTTGACGATTAATTGTGCAGCTCTACTGAGCGCCACACTTTTGTTTTTTTATTTCTATTTTGCACTGTAATGCCGCATACACGTGATCGGAATTTCCGACGACAAAACCGTGGATTTTTTCCCGACGGATGTTGGCTTTAACTTGTCTTGCGCACACACGGTCGCACAAATGTTGCTCGGAAATTCCGAACGTCAAGAACGCCGGTGACGTAAAACACTATGACGAGCCGAGAAAAATTAAGTGCAATGATTCCGAGCATGCGTCAAATTGATTCCGAGCAAGCGTTTTTGTGCGTCGGAAATTGCTTACACGCGATCGGAATTTCCGGCGACAAAACCCTGGATTTTTTCCCGGCGGATGTTGGCTCTAACTTGTCTTGCGCACACACGGTCGCACAAATGTTGTGCGGAAATTCCGAACGTCAAGAACGCCGGTGACGTAAAACACTATGACGAGCCAAGAAAAATGAAGTGCAATGCGTCAAATTGTTTCCGAGCATGCGTCAAATTGTTTCCGAGCATGCGTAGGATTTTTGTGCGTCAGATTTTTTGGAATTTCCAACAAGAACGTTTGTTGTCAGAAGAAATTGAGAACCGGCTCTCAAACATTTGTTGTCGGAAGTTCCGACAGCAAATGTCCGATGGAGCCTACACACGGTCGGGAATATCCGACCAAAAGCTCCCGTCGTACATTTATTGTCGGAAATTCCGATCGTGTGTACGGGGCACATGTCTAGTGACGTGTTGGCTGCTTATTTTGTTCTCTATGCACAATGTTTTTCTTTTTTACTAAATACTAATAGACATTTTATTCACTTATCTTTTTCATATAATCTTGCATCTCACTCCGGGTGAGTGGCTGTAAGCCATGAAACGCGTAGAGCAGGGGTCTCCAAACTACGGCCCGCGGGCCACATCCGGCCCGCTAGGACGTTTTGTCCGGCCCGCAGCTTCAGTGATCAGACTCACTGCAGGGACGGCTTGCTTTGCCTTCTGACATGCATTGAGGGATTTCAGCGCAGACCTGCTGCACTTCCCAGCTCCTCCACCAGAGTTAGTTAATTTTAGCTGTAACAGCTTGTCTGTGTAAAAGGGGCGGGAGCCGGGAAGTACAGCGTGTCTGCTCTAATGCTGGCTCTTCAGAAGCAGGCAAGCAGCACAGAACACGCTGATATACGGGGAAACTTGCAGACAGACAGTGATGAGGAAAATACTGTGCTGGGGGGGCACACAAGTATAGAGGGGGGACAAAACTGTGTGTGGTGGGAGATCTGATGGGGATGTGGATGTGGTGATGGCTCTGATGGGGGTGTAGTGATGGCTCTGATGGGGATGTAGTGATGGCTCTGATGGGGATGTAGTGATGGCTCTGATGGGGATGTAGTGATGGCTCTGATGGGGATGTAGTGATGGGGATGTAGTGATGGCTCTGATGGGGATGTAGTGATGGGGATGTAGTGGTGGCTCTGATGGGGATGTAGTGATGGCTCTGATGGGGATGTAGTGATGGGGATGTAGTGGTGGCTCTGATGGGGATGTAGTGATGGCTCTGATGGGGATGTAGTTATGGCTCTGATGGGGGTGTAGTGATGGCTCTGATGGGGATGTAATTATGGCTCTGAGGGGGATGTAGTGATGGCTCTGATGGGGATGTAATTATGGCTCTGATGGGGATGTAGTGGTGGCTCTGATGGGGATGTAATTATGGCTCTGATGGGGATGTAGTTGTGGCTCTGATGGGGATGTAGTGGTGGCTCTGATGGGGATGTAGTGATGGCTCTGATGGGGATGTAGTGGTGGCTCTGATGGGGATGTAGTGGTGGCTCTGATGGGGATGTAATTATGGCTCTGATGGGGATGTAGTGGTGGCTCTGATGGGGATGTAATTATGGCTCTGATGGGGATGTAGTTGTGGCTCTGATGGGGATGTAGTGGTGGCTCTGATGGGGATGTAGTGATGGCTCTGATGGGGATGTAGTGGTGGCTCTGATGGGGATGTAGTGGTGGCTCTGATGGGGATGTAGTGATGGCTCTGATGGGGATGTAGTGGTGGCTCTGATGGGGATGTAGTGATGGCTCTGATGGGGATGTAGTGATGGCTCTGATGGGGATGTAGTGATGGCTCTGATGGGGATGTAGTGATGGGGATGTAGTGATGGCTCTGATGGGGATGTAGTGATGGGGATGTAGTGGTGGCTCTGATGGGGATGTAGTGATGGCTCTGATGGGGATGTAGTGATGGCTCTGATGGGGATGTAGTTATGGCTCTGATGGGGATGTAGTGATGGCTCTGATGGGGATGTAGTTGTGGCTCTGATGGGGATGTAGTGGTGGCTCTGATGGGGATGTAGTGATGGCTCTGATGGGGATGTAGTGATGGCTCTGATGGGGATGTAGTGATGGCTCTGATGGGGATGTAGTGATGGCTCTGATGGGGATGTGGTGGGGGCTCTGATAGGGATGTAGTGATGGCTCTGATGGGGATGTAGTTATGGCTCTGATGGGGATGTAGTGGTGGCTCTGATGGGGATGTAGTGATGGCTCTGATGGGGATGTAGTGATGGCTCTGATGGGGATGTAGTGATGGCTCTGATGGGGATGTGGTGGGGGCTCTGATAGGGATGTAGTGATGGCTCTGATGGGGATGTGGTGGGGGCTCTGATGGGGATGTGGTGGGGGCTCTGATGGGGATGTAGTGATGGCTCTGATGGGGATGTAGTGATGGCTCTGATGGGGATGTGGTGATGGCTCTGATGGGGATGTGGTGGGGGCTCTGGTGGGGATGTGGATGTGGTGGGGGCTCTGATGGGGATGTAGTGATGGCTCTGATGGGGATGTAGATGTGGTGATGGCTCTGATGGGGATGTGGTGGGGGCTCTGATGGGGATGTAGTGATGGCTCTGATGGGGATGTGGATGTAGTGATGGCTCTGATGGGGATGTAGTAATGGCTCTGGTGGGGATGTGGTGGGGGCTCTGGTGGGGATGTGGATGTGGTGATGGCTCTGATGGGGATGTAGTGATGGCTCTGATGGGGATGTAGATGTGGTGGGGGCTCTGATGGGGATGTAGTGATGGCTCTGATGGGGATGTAGTGATGGCTCTGATGGGGATGTAGTGATGGCTCTGATGGGGATGTAGTGATGGCTCTGATGGGGATGTAGTGATGGCTCTGATGGGGATGTAGTGATGGCTCTGGTGGGGATGTGGATGTGGTGATGGCTCTGATGGGGATGTGGATGTAGTGATGGCTCTGATGGGGATGTAGTGATGGGGATGTGGTGGGGGCTCTGATGGGGATGTAGTGATGGCTCTGATGGGGATGTAGTAATGGCTGTGGTGGGGGCTCTGGTGGGGATGTGGATGTAGTGATGGCTCTGATGGGGATGTAGTAATGGCTCTGGTGGGGATGTGGTGGGGGCTCTGGTGGGGATGTGGATGTAGTGATGGCTCTGATGGGGATGTAGTTATGGCTCTGATGGGGATGTGGTGATGGCTCTGATGGGGATGTGGTGATGGCTCTGATGGGGATGTAGTAATGGCTCTGGTGGGGATGTGGTGATGGCTCTGGTGGGGATGTGGATGTAGTGATGGCTCTGATGGGGATGTAGTGAAGGCTCTGATGGGGATGTGGTGATGGCTCTGATGGGGATGTGGTGATGGCTCTGATGGGGATGTAGTAATGGCTCTGGTGGGGATGTAGTGATGGCTCTGGTGGGGATGTGGATGTAGTGATGGCTCTGATGGGGATGTAGTGATGGCTCTGATGGGGATGTGGTGATGGCTCTGATGGGGATGTAGTAATGGCTCTGGTGGGGATGTAGTAATGGCTCTGGTGGGGATGTGGTGATGGCTCTGATGGCTCTGATGGGGATGTAGTAATGGCTCTGGTGGGGATGTGGTGATGGCTCTGGTGGGGATGTGGATGTAGTGATGGCTCTGATGGGGATGTAGTGATGTGGATGTAGTAATGGCTCTGGTGGGGATGTGGTGGGGGCTCTGGTGGGGATGTGGATGTAGTGATGGCTCTGATGGGGATGTAGTAATGGCTCTGGTGGGGATGTGGTGGGGGCTCTGGTGGGGATGTGGATGTAGTGATGGCTCTGATGGGGATGTAGTGATGTGGATGTAGTAATGGCTCTGGTGGGGATGTGGTGGGGGCTCTGGTGGGGATGTGGATGTAGTGATGGCTCTGATGGGGATGTGGTGATGGCTCTGGTGGGGATGTAGATGTGGAGGGGGCTCTGATGGGGAACACTGATGTAAGGCCTCGTGCACACTTAATATTTGGCCCTAGTGCACGAGGCTCTGGCATTTAGGTGCGGGCAGAGGATACAGGTGCACCATCCAGCCCTGCTAATGGCAGCTTTTTTTTAAATTCTGCTCTATTCCATAGCTGAGGAGTAATTTATAAATGGCTTCTTTTTTTTTCGGCCCGCGAATATCTGTAAAATATACAATGTGGCCCTCGAAGTCAAAAGTTTGGAGACCCCTGGCGTAGAGTGTCCAATGAAGGCTGCCAAGATCCATTTCTCCTAACTATGAATTACAATTTTTTAACATTATTATATATTGGTCTCTATATTTGTTGTATGATTAAGTCATGAATTTATCTGGTTAATTATGTCTTTATGATGATCTGTTTGATTTATTTTGAATTTCCTGTACCAGTCATGCCCATTGATTATCTGTAATAAATATTTTAATATTATTATATTTTGTATGTTAATATTTTATGGTTAAATTAAATTATTATTATTATTTATTGATATATTATGTTTCTCAAAAAGCACAGAGGCTGCATATGATGGGCACATTTAACTGCATATGATGGGCACAAAGGCTGCATATGATGGGCACATTTAACTGCATATGATGAGCACAAAGGCTGCATATGATATGATGGGTACAGTGGCTGTATATGATATGATGGGTACAGTGGCTGCATATGATGGGCACAGTTGGCTGCATATGATGGGCACAGATGGCTGCATATGATGGGCACAGTTGGCTTCATATGATAGGCACAGTTGGCTGCATATGATGGGCACAGTTGGCTGCATATGATGGGCACAGTTGGCTTCATATGATGGACACAGTTGGCTGCATATGATGGACACAGTTGGCTGCATATGATAGGCACAGTTGGTTTCATATGATGGGCACAGTTGGTTTCATATGATAGGCACAGTTGGCTGCATATGATGGGCACAGTTGGCTGCATATGATGAACACAGTTGGCTGCATATGATGGGCACAGTTGGTTTCATATGATAAGCACAGTTGGCTTCATATGATGGGCACAGTTGGCTGCATATGATGGGCACAGTTGGCGTCATATGATGGATACAGTTGGCTTCATATGATGAGCACAGTTGGCTTCATATAATGGGCACAGTTGGCTTCATATGATAGACACAGTTGGCTTCATATGATGGGCACAGTTGGCTGCATATGATGGGCAGAGTGCCTTCATGTGATGGGAAGAGTGGCTTCATATAATGGACACAGTTGGCTGCATATGATGGGCAGAGTGGCTTCATATGATGGGTAGAGTGGCTTCATATAATGGGCACAGTTGGCTGCATATGATGGGCACAGTTGGCTGCATATGATGGGCACAGTTGGCGTCATATGATGGATACAGTTGGCTTCATATGATGAGCACAGTTGGCTTCATATAATGGGCACAGTTGGCTTCATATGATAGACACAGTTGGCTTCATATGATGGGCACAGTTGGCTGCATATGATGGGCAGAGTGCCTTCATGTGATGGGAAGAGTGGCTTCATATAATGGGCACAGTTGGCTGCATATTATGGACACAGTTGGCTGCATATGATGGGCACATTTGGCTTCATATGATGGATACAGTTGGCTGCATATGATGGGCACAGTTGGCTGTATATGATGGGCACAGTTGGCTGCATATGATGGGCACAGTTTGCTTCATATGATTGGCAAAGTGGCTTCATATGATGGGCAAAGTTGGCTTAATATGATGGGCACAGTTGGCTTCATATGATGGGCACAGTTGGCTTCATATGATGGGCACAGTTGGCTGCATATGATAGACACAGTTGGCTTCATATGATGGATACAGTTGTCTTCATATGATGGGCACAGTTGGCTGCATATGATGGGCAGAGTGGCTTCATATGATGGGTAGAGTGGCTTCATATGATGGGTAGAGTGGCTTCATATGATGGGCACAGTTGGCTGCATATGATGGACACAGTTGGCTGAATATGATGGGCACAGTTGGCTTCATATGATGGGCACATTTGGCTTCATATGATTGGCACAGTTGGCTGCATATGATGGGCACAGTTGGCTTCATATGATGGGTAGAGTGGCTTCATATGATGGGCAAAGTTGGCTTCATAAGATGGGCACAGTTGGCTTCATATGATGGGTAGAGTGGCTTCATATGATGGGCAAAGTTGGCTGCATATGATAGGCACAGTTGGCTTCATATGATGGACACAGTTGGCTGCATATGATGGGCACATTTGGCTTCATATGATGGATACGGTTGGTTGCATATGATGGGCACAGTTGGCTGCATATGATGGGCACAGTTGGCTGCATAAGATGGGCACAGTTGGCTTCATATGATGGGCAAAGTGGCTTCATATGATCGGCAAAGTTGGCTTCATATGATGGGCACAGTTGGCTTCACATGATATGCACAGTTGGCTGCATATGATAGGCACAGTTGGCTTCATATGATGGATACAGTTGGCTTCATATGATGGGCACAGTTGGCTGCATATGATGGGCAGAGTGGCTTCATATGATGGGCACAGTTGGCTTCATATGATGGGCACAGTTGGCTGCATATGATGGGCAGAGTGGCTTCATATGATGGGCACAGTTGGCTGCATATGATGGGCACAGTTGGCTTCATATGATGGGCACAGTTAGCTTCATATAATGGGCACAGTTTTCTTCATATTATGGGCACAGTTGGCTTCATATGATGGGCACAGTTGGCTGCATATGATGGGCAGAGTGGCTTCATATGATGGGCACAGTTTTCTTCATATGATGGGCACAGTTAGCTTCATATAATGGGCACAATTGGCTTCATATGATGGGCACAGTGAAGCTGCATATGATGGGCACAGTTGGCTTCATATTATGGGCACAGTGAAGCAGCATATGATGTTTTTGTTTCTGTTTATTTTTCAGAATGTTTTAGTTTGTTTGCACCCCCCCAAAAAAAATGTTGCGCACCAGCCGCCACTGACTTCATCTGTTGGGAGTTCAGCTTTAAGGCCTCGTACACACGACCGAACATGTCTGCTGAAACTGGTCCGCGGACCAGTTTTCGCGGACATGTTCGGTCGTGTGTAGGGCCGACCGGACAATTTTCCGGCCGACCGGACAAGTTTCCAGCGGACAAATGTTTCTTAGCATGCTAAGAAACATGTCCGCTGGAAGCCTGTCCGTCGGACATGTCCGACGGTCAGTACGACTCATCGGACATGTCCGCTGGCCCGAGAACCCGCGCATGGCGTCAAAGTGATTCGACGCATTCGTGGAAGCATTGAACTTCCGGGTTCGCGCACGTCGCCGCGTCATCGTCGCCGCCACGTCACTGCGTCGTCACCGCGCTGTCTGTCCGCGGGGATTTTGGTTTGATGGTGTGTACAACCATCAGACCAAAATCTGCTAGCGGACATGTCCGATGAAAACGGTCCGCGGACCGTTTTCATCGGACATGTCCGCTCGTCTGTACGAGGCCTAAGAAGGAAAAATTCTACACCTGGAAAGCTTCAGACCGGCACACATGACTTCTATTATTTGCAAATAGTTTCAAAGCCTTGTAAGAGATGATGTATAAAATGATATAGCAGAGGGCAAAACACGAGGATCTATTTCTTCCATTAGATATGCAAAATAGTAAATATTCATTAATTACTATGTACAAGAAATTCCGAGATCTGAGTATTTTGTTCCATATAATGGGTGTGATATCTCTCTGGTCACGTGAAGTCGTTATCCGTCACTCTGCAGAGAACCGCACAGATCCAGAATCTGTCGGAATTAATTAATTGTCACTCCTAACTATACATTATCTATGAATGTTACATAATAAAAATTAACCCTCGCACGCGAGCCAGCTTTTGGTCTTGTGCCATCAATTAGGAAAACGATGTAATTACGAAATAAATTGATGTTGTGAATTAAGAATATCCTCTTTTTTTAAAGGTAAAAAAAACAAAAAACTATAATAATATTAATAATGTGGTGGATGGAAGATACATCTGCGGTACTCTTGTTCTGTAGAGGGTTTTTGATATACCGTATTTATCGGGGTATACCGCGCCGCGGCGTATAACGTGCACCCCAAGCTCAGCAAGGTAAAAAAAGAAAACTTACATTTTTGCCCTACGTCCATCGGCGGCCTTGTCCAGCGTCCGTCTGCGGCCTTGTGGGTGTCCGCTGTGGCTTCCTTGCGCGGGGTCCGTCTGCGGCTTTGGCGGTGTCCGTCTGCGGCCTCCATCCAGGTGTCCGTCTCGTCCAGCTCCATCCAGGTGTCCGATCTCGTCCAGCGTGTCCGTCTGCGGCCTCCATCCAGGTGTCCGTCTCGTCCAGCTCCATCCAGGTGTCTGTCTCGTCCAGCGTGTCCGTTTGCGGCCTCCACCCAGGTGTTCGTCTCGTCCAGCGTGTCCGTCTGCGGCCTCCATCCAGGTGTCCGTCTCGTCCAGCTCCATCCTGGTGTCCGTCTCGTCCAGCTTGTCCGTCTGCGGCCTCCATCCAGGTGTCCGTCTCGTCCAGCGTGTCTGTCTGCGGCCTCCATCCAGGTGTCCGTCTCGTCCAGCTCCATCCAGGTGTCCGTCTCGTCCAGCATGTCCGTCTGCGGCCTCCATCCAGGTGTCCGTCTCGTCCAGCATGTCCGTCTGCAGCCTCCATCCAGGTGTCCGTCTCGTCCAGCGTGTCCGTCTGCGGCCTCCATCCAGGTGTCTGTCTCGTCCAGCGTGTCCGTCTGCGGCCTCCATCCAGGTGTCCGTCTCGTCCAGCGTGTCCGTCTGCGGCCTCCATCCAGGTGTCCGTCTCGTCCAGCTCCATCCAGGTGTCCGTCTCGTCCAGCGTGCCCGTCTGCGGCCTCCATCCAGGTGTCCGTCTCGTCCAGCTCCATCCAGGTGTCCGTCTCGTCCAGCGTGCCCGTCTGCGGCCTCCATCCAGGTGTCCGTCTCGTCCAGCTCCATCCAGGTGTCCGTCTCGTCCAGCGTGTCCGTCTGCGGCCTCCATCCAGGTGTCCGTCTCGTCCAGCTCCATCCAGGTGTTCGTCTCGTCCAGCGTGTCCGTCTGCGGCCTCCATCCAGGTGTCCGTCTCGTCCAGCTCCATCCAGGTGTTCGTCTCGTCCAGCGTGTCCGTCTGCGGCCTCCATCCAGGTGAGCGTCTCTGGTGTCCGGTGTTCGTTTTTCGATTTTGGCGCGAGCCGAGAGGAGCCGGATTTCCTGTGTGTTCGGCTCCTCTCGGCTTGTCTCGGCTCCTCTCGCGTTGCTGCGGGCGGAGCCGAGCGTGGCCGAGCCTAGCCGAGCCTAGCGCAGTACACATAAATGCGGAGACAGTGGGGATTGGCGGGGTATCGGCGTATATCGCGCACCCATACTTTTTGTGGTTGAACTGGATGGACTTGTGTCTTTTTTCAACCTGACTAACTATGTAACTATGTAACTATGTAACCCACGATTTCCCCCCCCCCCCCTAATCTTAAGGGGAAAAAAGTGCGCGGCATACGCCGATAAATATGGTAAGTATACATTCCTTGGATAAGGAATATCAATTTTACTGAAAAATCCATCCCAGGCATTTCATTGCTGCTCCTCCTGGGTGGGTCTGCACAGAGCGAGGGTAATTAGAAGACATATGATTGGCCCCAGTCTGACTGATTTCTGTCCAGTGACTGACCGTCACTTATAGAGAGGGCTGGTGCAAGGATTTTTGACACCCTAGGCGTCAAAAATTGAGGAAAAAAAACAGGTTTTTTTTTAATATATTTTTTTGGGTGATATTTATTATAGCAAAAAGTAAAAAATATAGATTTTTTTTTCAAAATTGTCGCTCTATTTTTGTTTATAGTGCAAAAAAAAAAAAAATGCAGAGGTGATCAAATACCACCAAAAGAAAGCTCTATTTGTGGGAAAAATTTTTACCTCAATTTTGTTTGGGAGCCACGTCACACGACCGCGCAATTGTCAGTTAAAGCGAGGCAGCGCTGAATCGCAAAAAAGTGCCCTGGTCTTTGGCCAGCCAAATGGCCCGGGGCTGAAGTGGTTAACAAAAAAAGTTGCTCTAAGAGCAGACTGCAAGCGTTGATAACTCCTTATTTTTCCTTTCTGAATTCCTGATGTCACTATGGACACTATTTCTGCGAAAAAAATTACTGTACGGTCCACGTGTGTCACTTCCTCCTACAACCTGGAGGTTGTGATCCCACATCATTGCACATTCTTGTGGCAGGTCTATCCAGTTCTTTCAGTAGGTAAATGAGCCTAATTGGCACGATGCCCAAACACTGAGAAAAAAGGAGGCCTTTCGGATCTAACTTGATTTACTTTATATAGAGGGACTGAACCTTCTGAACCTCAGACAAGGACTTCTCCATCCATTTCTTCTGGCAGGACTTCATTTCCAGGCTTCAGACTTACAGAGAGACCCGGCGCGCTCCCTTATTAAATATACACCAGCGGCACCTTCCAAGTCGGGACTTTCCAAGCTAACCTCCGAGGGGCAAAATGGGCCTTAAGGACACGGTCGGAGCATATATCACCTTCGGTTCCAAATTTGTGACTACGGCCTTGCTGACCTTGTCTCTTATTGGAATACAAGCAGTTTTAGACTCCAACTTTACATGTCCGAAAAATGGTTACAGCCCAGTCCTTGTTTGCTTCTACAGCCTCTCGTTCTACCTGTGTCCCGCCATCATCTTCATCTACTTGGGACTCTACTATTTTCCTGGCTTCAACAAGAAGAAGGAATGTTGCCCCTGTTGGTCTGGCCCTTTGACTTGTCTCTACGTTGTCCTGGAAATCGGAAAAGCTCCACTGATTTGGCTCCTGATAGCGCTCGCAGACGGTCGGTACATGTCCTGCTTTGTCGTTGCCGCCTCTAACTATCAGCTAGACCACGACCTTTACTTATTCATATTTCAGGTAAGGGGTTCCTTCAATGCACCGTAAAATGTAATGGATATTTAAAAACCTGATGAAGAAAGTTTAAAACGCAAATATTGTGGATCACTTTATGGGTTGTACCACTTCAGTGATCACGTCTTCCCAATGAGGTGGCCCATTTTTCTGAATTGATGGGGTCAAAAGCTAAAATATGGTGTCACCCTACCCAATGGAAACTCAATTATCCATAATAAATAAGTATTTGTGGAGTTAAGTGGTGAGGGAGTTACAGTTTAATTCTGACTTTGTAGGAAAGGGGCAGAGACACAAACTGCTACAGCCAGGAGATCCCATAATTTTAGGCAGGGTGAAGACATTACCTATGGTGGGGAAATCTCATCTTTGTAGAAGAGTGGACACATCCACTTTAGGGAAATCTCACTAATGTAGAAGAAGAGATGCACAAATTTTGGGGAAATATACATTTTTAGGAGAGGAGACACATCTACTTTGGGGAAATCCCAATATAAAGAAGAAGAGAAACACCACTTGTTGGGAAATATCAACAACCTGGGAGAGGAGACTTATAAAATGTGTTCAATGTGCTCTCCAGTGAATCCTGCTCGTTTTGCGAGACAACACTCGCAAACCGAGTTACGATTTTTAAAAATACAGTTGCTCGTATTGCAAAAAGGCTTGTTAACCGTGTTACTCGCAATCCGAGGTTACACTGTATCAGCTCTGTAAGCCAATGGTGGAGGAGTTGTGGCGGGATCATGGGAGGCAGACAGCTAGCGGTGGGCCCCGTCAGTGCGCTGCTGTTTACTATTTGTCCAGAGAAAAGACAGGAGGCGGAGCAGAGACACACCGTGGCAGGCGATGAAAAATGTTTCTTAAGCTATGCAGCCATATAGCCCAGTATATTACCCAGTACTGTACAGAATTTGTGGTCCATATACAGAGCAGACCTTTAACCCTTTCTGATCTTTTTTATGTCATCTGCAGACCTCTGGAATGTTGGCAATTACCCTTTTGGTCATCATACTTTTTTACACATCGCAGTGTACCTGCGAGTGTTTGGAGGACAGTCGGCGTACGTACGAAATGCTGTCAGATGTGGAGAATATTCTACAAGCAGATAAAGCAGAGAAAGAAAAAGCTGAGGAGAAGCGGAAGTTTCTGCACGCTTTGGAGCATAACGAAGAGTACATGGACCGGAGACTGCCGCCATACATGCTGGACAAGGAAAGTGTGATTGCTGCTAAGCTGAACCCACCACCTGCTGGCCACATATAGAATGGCAAAAAACAACGAGGGTGACCAAAAACACACAAAACTGTAGAAAGCTTAGTCTTGTACACATTTTAGTTTGTACAAGATCCAACGAAAGTGGACCTGTTATCAGATATATTTTTCATGCTGTCCTCAGATTTTCATGTAAGGCACCATCTTTGTTCAGCCACAATTCAGGGTATTCACCCAACCCAGGTGAACCTGGGTACACAGTTGATGACCTTGGCCGCATCCCATATGTCCTAGTTTTAAAAGGGTCAAAACAAGCTCACGAATGCAGCTGTTTCTGTAGATTCCCCCAGCCTTTCCCACCACTCCTGGGAGCCCAGAACCTCAATAAATGTTGTTTGGATTGTAAATAGGAGGATATCAAAGAACATCTATTCTTCAGTGTCCTCTGCAGAGTGTGAACCTAGCAGTGCTCAGCTCTGAGCACTTCTGTGTTCAGAGCAGTGGCGTCTGGTGCTCCATCGGTCAGGGGGGATGGCAGCAGACAGACCTGACCACAGACACCCCCCCTCGCTCCAGTCCGTCACTGCACACTATTGACAACACTGACCACCCCCCCCATCACCAGCTCGCCCTCTTACCAACCAGGCCCCTGTCAGCCCTGCACTTACTCAGTGCAGGTCATGGCTGTTGCGGCGTCGTCCCCCCTCCGTCTCCTCCGTGTCCCAGCCGTCGCTTCTCCTCCCGGCCAATTGGATCTTAGGACTCCTCTCCAATGGAGTCTTAGTACACCCAACCAATGGGGTCTTTCGACTCCTGGCCAATATGGTATTTGGACTCCTGGCCAATGGGGTCTCAGCACTCCTGGTCAATGGGTTCTTAGGACTCCTGGTCAATGGAGTCTTAGGACTCCCATCCAATGGGGTCTTTGGACTCCTGGCCAATGGGGTTTTTGGACTCCTGGCCAATGGGGTCTTTGGACTCCCAGGCCAATAAGGTCTCAGGACTTCCGGCCAATGGGGTCCCAGGACTCCCGGCCAATGGGGTCTCAGAACCCACTTCCTGATTGGCCGAGCAGAGAAGCAGGAAGACATTAGCGAATATTAATTGCCTAATGTCACAAAACATTAGAGCACTGCGCCCTGAGCCCACCCTTTTTTTAAGTCAATTAGAGCCTCAAGCTCTAATCATGTGCTTCTAAAAAAAAGAAAACGCAATAAAAATCATAAATGCGTCCAAGGCCCTGCATGTAGATTAGGGGGAGGGTGCATGGATTAAGGGGGGTGGTGCCCATGTGCCCCTAATGAATGGGCCGCCACTGGTTCAGAGTTGTCTAAACCCCCAGTGCAGGGGAGTAAACAACAGACCGAATACAGTTTGTGCCCAATCAGCTGGAGCAGAGAGCAGGAGAGACATTAGGGGTCTAATAGACCCCTGATCTCTCCTTAAAGAGTAACTGTCACATTGCATTACATTTTTAGCCTCCATATATTAGTGA
Source organism: Rana temporaria (assembly GCF_905171775.1). Taxonomy (NCBI): domain Eukaryota; kingdom Metazoa; phylum Chordata; class Amphibia; order Anura; family Ranidae; genus Rana; species Rana temporaria. Next base: position 3,457,682 of record NC_053495.1, on the reverse strand, counting down.
TTAAGTTAAAAAGATTTAAAAATATATAAAAAAAAGAAGAAAAAATTAAGAGCGCCTGCTTTACCCTACATACACACAAATGCAAACATACCAATAGAATATGCGCATGTGTATTCACAATCACAATGTCACTAAGAAAAGATCTTGGAAATGGACCGGATGGATCGTGAATGAGCAGGTTCTGCAAAGAGTCAATGAAGCAAAACCAGACTGAAACCAAAACGAATATCATTACTTGTGACGACTGAATTGATTAGTACATTTTAATTCACCTGAATATCTTTCTGAGAACCAATCACGGCCAATCATGCTTCATGAATTGTTTGATCCCGGGAGGAATCCACCTTTCAGAATTTGCTGCTTTACCTGATCTGTGAGACGATTCGCTCGTCACCGACAACTGCATCAAATGTGCAAAGAATGCTGTGAAAAAAACAAACTGTTAATGGTTGATAATTATGGATGGATATCGGTATGGAGTAACCTCACACTGACTCTACGGGAGACGTGCTCCTAGATTCATATGACGTAGAGTCTTACTCCTCCTGCTGCAGTCTTGGCCATATCTCAATTTTGGGTGGATAAACCCTTTAACAGGGAGGTCCCCAAACCTTTTCAAGTTTAGAAAATAAAAATTTGAACTTAAAAATATAATAAAAATTAGGAATTGTAAAAATTGAATAGAACATATTTATATAATATAATATCAAATCATACTGTATAATGTATTGTAAGATTTATTATAATAAATGATGTATATGTAAATATAAAACCGTTTCATTTTTTTTTTCTTGAAAGAATATTTTGTGATCCATTCAATGAAAAGTAAAAACTAGAAGTAAACTTCAATGGCTTTTACAGGCATGATGATAGTTCAGCTGCAGCCAAAAACACTTTTTTCTTTGGATGGAGCTGAGAAGAGTCTTTTGTTGGATTTTTATAGTTATTTAAGTTCACATTGGGGAGTAGACATGTGCAATTTGTTTTGTTTTGAATTCGTTTCCTAACGAATTTTTACAAATTCGTTAATTCAGAAATATCCAAAACCTGAATTTACAAATTTTTTAATTTACGAATTTTCTAATCTATGAATTTACGATTTTTTCAAAAATTTCATAAATTTGAAAATTGGTAAATTGGTAAATTAGAGAATTGGTAAATTAGAAAATTTGTAAATTAGAGAATAAAAAAATTGGTAAATTTGAAAATTGGTAAATTGGTAAATTCGAAAACTTGTAAATTAGAAAATTTGTAAATTAGAGAATTCGGAAATGAGAAAATTAGGATATTGGTAAATTAGAAAATTTGTAAATTGTAAAATTTGTAAATTAGAGAATTAGTGAATTAGAAATTTGGTAAATTTGAAAATTGGTAAATTTGTAAATTTCGAAAAGTTGTAAAATTAGAAAATTTGTAAATTAGAGAATTCGGAAATGAGAAAATTAGGATATTGGTAAATTAGAAAATTTGTAAATTAGAAAATTTGTAAATTAGAGAATTCGGAAATTAGGATATTGGTAAATTGGTAAATTAGAACATTTGTAAATTCAAAAATTTGTAAATGAGAGAATTCGTAAATTAGAAAATTTGTAAATTTAGAAAATTGGTAAATCTGAAATAATAACTAACTTAACTATTACTAACTATTAAATTATAGGTATTGGAATTTCCTTTCAAATTTGGCTGTTAGTGAACGTAACGAATGTGTCCGAAGTTACAAAATATCTGAAAATAACGAATGCCGCATCTAAACAAATGAAACGTAACAATATGAGGAAAGGTTGTGAGCTCTGAACTTATTCTCCCTAGAGAAGAGATGATGAGAGGGGAGATGATTTCAATGTACAAAGACCGTACTGGTGACCCCACAAAAGGTTGAATTTTTTTTCGCGGAAGGAAGTTTAACAAGACACGTGGTCACTCAATATTAGAAGAAAGGAGATTTAACCTTAAACTGCATAGAGGGTTTTTTACTGTAAGAGCGCCTTCCACAGGCGGTGGTCTCAGCGGGGAACATCGATAGTTTCAAGAAACTATGAGATAATCACCTGAATGACCACAACACACAGGGATATACAATGTAACACTGACATATAATCACACACAGAGGTTGGACTTGATGGACTTGTGTCTTTTTTTCAACCTCACCTACTGTGTAACAAATTAATAATAATAAATAACAATAATAATAATAAAAACTTTTTATTATTATTTATTATTAATTCATTCCGTTCCATTATTTCGAATAATTGGCAACTTTGGATACATTTGTTATCGTTACATTCAGTAACAGACAAATTTGAAGGAAATTCCAATACCTATAATTTATTAGTTAGTTATTATTAGTTATTTATTATTAGTTAGTTATTATTAGTTATTTATTATTAGTTAGTTATTATTAGTTAGTTATTATTAGTTAGCTATTATTAGTTAGTTAGTGATTCTTTCTTATTTTCGATACTATAATTTTACAGATTTACGAATTGCGATCATAACGAATGACCCGAAAAAATAAATAAAAAAACAATTAAACGAAAACGAACAAAATTTTCATCTATTTGGGGAGATTTCCACTCATGAAGTGATGGGACGTCTACCAATGGGAAAGCCCATTCTTAGTAGAGGGAAGAAGGGTTGGAGCCTCTGTCAATGTATTTATCGCTATCTGTTCATGTCTTTCTGTCCCGGTGACCACCCCCCCCCCACAATTAGAAATAAATACCTGGAAAAAAAATTCCTCTTTCTTACTTAATCCACAACTTACAGTTAAACTCCAGAGCCAAAAGTTTACAGCGTATTTAACAGTGGCAGCCCGCGCTCAATCATTTGGGGGAGTGGCAAACTAACACCACCCCCCCACAGGAGACAGACAGTGGCAATCACTGACACACACCCCCGCGGGAGACGGACGGCGGTAATCAAACCCCACAAACCCCTAACCCCCCCCCCACGGGAGACAGACGGTGGCAATCACTGACACACCCCCCCGCGGGAGACGGACGGCGGTAATCAAACCCCACAAACCCCTAACCCCCCCCCCCGGGAGACGGACGGTGGCAATCACTGACACCACCCCCCCGCTGGAGACAGATGGAGGTAATTAAACCCCACAACCCCCTACGGGAGACAGATGGCAGTGATTTTCTGGACCCCTGCAGGAATTTACATGTGCCAATCAGGTGCCTGCCTTACCTTATGGAGGCAGGGAGAAGAAAGAGACGGGGGCCGCTCTGACCGATTCTCCCGGCGATGTTGCAGAACACAGAGACATTCTCCTCCCGGTCGAACAGGAAGTGTTTCCAATCCGATTCACAGTACTGCCATATTTATCCCGCAACCCTTATACGGTCCTTCTTTGTGATCATTAGACCGTTATTAGTTTTCCATTCTATATTCTGTACCAGCAGCAGAGGCTCATAAGGGACGCAGGGGCGCCGCCCCCCTAATTCATGCGCCCGGCCCCTAATCTCCATACAGGACGCCGGACGCATGGATTTCAACGTTTTTTTATCTTAAGCACATGATTATAGTCTGAGGCTCTAATTAGCTTAAAAAAAGGGTGGTCTCGGGATGTCTAGAGTATGTAAAAGGGGAAAAAGGGGGGTGCCCAGAAGGTTTTTTACCTTAATGCATGAAGATAAAAAAAAAACTTTGAGCCTTTAGAACCCCTGTTTCCTGCTTCCCCTCCATGGAACTAGACCATAACTCTATATAGTTGGTTTCTCTTGACATATTGGGCCACTCCTCGGTTTTGTAACCTTCTTCTTGCCCAATTAAATCTGACTAAATTCTCAGAATTATGTATCTTGTTTGCCAGATGGTAATGTTGCCCAGATGAAGGTTATACCTCATTCATCAACCATCTGTTCCCTCGGGGCATGGAGAGGTTCCAAACCTTTCACCGGAGTTTATTTGTGCTCACCATCATTGGCTGGCATAAAAGAATCGCAGGAATCTCCAGAAACCCTTCTCCTTGCGTCTTCTACGGTCATATCCAGAGCATAGCAGTTCTGCAATGCAGCGAGCCTGAGACTTGGCATTTTAATAGTTCTGGGATATTCATTACACCCAGGGCTGATCCTAGGGTGCGCCTGGGTGCCGAAATATTTCTGGTGCCCCCCACATGGGCGTGGTCATTTTACTAACTCCTCCCCTTTACAAATGTTTCTATGGCAACGACTCAACCACAGAGATGCTCCCTCACAACGTCTTCATTACCTGGGATCCTTACATGATCTCTTAACAATAAACAAAATATAGGAAGAGAAGCAGAGTACTTTATTGGGACCTGGAGGGGGGCCTCTGTGAGACCTCTGTGGGGCCTCTAGCGGCGCAGCACTGAGGGGGACACGGCAGCACAGAGGGGAACACGGCAGCACGGAGGGGGACACGGCAGCACGGAGGGGGACATGGCAGCACGGAGGGGGACATGGCAGCACGGAGGGGGACATGGCAGCACGGAGGGGGATGCGGCAGCACGGAGGGGGACATGGCAGCACAGAGGGGGACATGGCAGCACGGAGGGGGACATGGCAGCACGGAGGGGGACGCGGGAGCATGGAGGGGGACAGGGCAGCACGGAGGGGGACGCGGCAGCACGGAGGGGGACACGGCAGCACGGAGAGGGACACGGCAGCACAGAGGGGGACGCAGCAGCACGGAGGGGGACAGGGCAGCACGGAGGGGGATACGGCAGCACAGCAGGGGACACGGCAGCATGGAGGGGGACATGGCAGCACGGAGGAGGACACGGCAGTACAGAGAGGGATACGGCAGCACGGAGGGGGACACGGCAGCACGAAGGTGGACACGGCAGCACGGAGAGGGACACAGCAGTACGGAGGGGGACACAGCAGCACGGAGGGGGACACGGCAGCACGAAGGTGGACACGGCAGCACGGAGAGGGACACGGCAGCATAGAGGGGGACACAGCAGCACAGCGGGGGACACGGCAGCACGGAGGGGGACACGGTAGTATGGAGGAGGACACGGCAGCACGAGGGGGGACACGGCAGCAGGGAGGGGACACGGCAGCACAAAGAGGGACGTGGTTGCACGGAGGGGGACACGGCAGCACGGAGGGGGACACGGCAGCACGGAGGGGGACACGGCAGCACGGAGGGGGACACGACAGCAGGGAGGGGGACGGGACAGCAGGGAGGGGGACGGGACAGCAGGGAGGGGGACGCGGCAGCACGGAGAGAGGGACACGGCAGCACGGAGGGGGACACGGCAGCACGGAGGGGGACACGGCAGCATGGAGGGGGACACGGCAGCATGGAGGGGACACGGTATTATGGAGGGGGACACTGCAGCACGGAGGGAGATGGCAGCATGGAGGGGGACACAGAGGGGGACGGCAGCACGGAGGGGGACAGCAGCAGAACAGAGGGGGCTGGAGGAGGATACGGGACAGTCAGCAGTGATCGGTGCTTGTAACTCCACCACCGCACTGATCACCCTGACTGTACAAGTACTCGGGCAAATGCTCGGTACCGATACCGATACTAGTATTGGTATCGGGACAACCCTAAGGCCGAGTACTCACGAGCAAACATGTCCGTTCGAAATGTCCGACGGGCTGTTTCCGGCGTACAAGGCTGTTTTTTCATTTGGCCCGCTGGCTTGTACACACCAGCGGACGATATTTCCCTGCGGACCTGAACGCGTGCACGTAATCCACGTTTGACGTCACTATAAAGGGAAAGGCCAAAGTCAATGGCGACGCCCTCTGTTCCGCTTTTGCTAGTTACGGCTTTGCTCGTGTTAGTGAAGGTTTGGTTAGAGCTGATTCGCGCTTCTCGGTCTCCAGGCTTTAGCAGGTAGTATTTTCTCGTTCAGTGCGTGTGCTTGTGGGTACGTAGTTGGCATTCGGGTACAGGCGTGCAGTTCGTTCTGCTTAGCAGATTCGTACTGTGCGTTCGTATCTGTGTGTCGTGCGTTCTTTGCAGGTACCGCTGGATTTGATTGTGCTTTCTGTTGGAGTGTGTTCTTGACTGACCAGCCGGCCGGTTTGAAGCCATGATGGAGCAGCAGCGTCAATTTTCGCGAGTTGGTGCTGTTTATGGGATGGCTGCTGGATATGTTCATTATTCCAGTACTTTGGCCAGAAACAGGGGGCGGAGGCGTTTCTGGACCAAGAATTGGTTGCGCCAGCGTGACCAGTTCTCACATATGCCTCTGCTTAGGGAACTCCAGGAGAATAATCCTAATGACTATAGGAATTTTCTCCGCATGACGGACCCCGTATTCAACAGTCTGCTGGATCTTCTGTCCCCCTATATCACGAGGCAGGACACTGTGATGCGCCAAGCCATCACGGCCGAGCAGAGGCTTATTGCCACGTTGCGGTACCTGGCGACTGGGAGGAGCCTGCAGGACCTCAAGTTCTCGACAGGCATCTCTCCGCAGGCGCTTGGGGTCATCATACCGGACACGTGTGCTGCCATCATCAAAGTTATGCATGAGGAGTATATTAAGGTAAGTTTCCTCATTTTAACCTCACAATGTGTCTTTAATAATGTGGCAAACTAACTTTTTATTTTATTTCCCAGATATGCTGTGTGTTTAACTAACGTTCCCTTTTCTCACTATGCATGTTGATATCAGCTTTTACATGTTCTTTTTATTTTGGCCTACCTGCATATTTTGATCTTACCCAATATTAACCTGTCCAGCATGCTATCTTCGGGCCAACCCCCACCATGCCACTTTTTTTTTTTTTTTTCTAAAAACAGTTTTAACACCCCCCACCCCCCCTTCAAAGTGTTTTTGTCCCCATCAGAGGGCTGTGGAGTCTCTTATTAATTAAGTGGGCCTATATATTTGTGCCCCGAAATTCTCCCTTCATAATTTGCAAATGCTATTTTAAAAATGTAAAGTTGCACAAGGATGCTTGTAGGATTATGTTTGCAATGTTTATGTGCCAAAGTACTAAATCTCTTTTTTTGTTTGTCCCCACAGCTACCCTCCACACCACAGGAATGGCAGTCTGTGGCTTCCCAATTTGCCGAGCGGTGGGATTTTCCTAACTGCGGTGGAGCAATAGATGGGAAACACGTCCGCATTGTGCCCCCACCCCACTCGGGGTCCTACTATTATAATTACAAGGGTTATCATAGTATCGTGTTGATGGCGGTGGTGTCGGCACAGTATGAGTTTCTATATGTGGACGTGGGGAAGAACGGCCGGATGTCAGATGGGGGAGTGTTCGCACGGACTGATTTCTATGATCGTCTCCAAACTGGTGGTCTGGCATTGCCACCAGATGAAGATAATGTGGAAGGACTTCCGTTTGTGTTCCTAGCGGACGAGGCTTTCGGCCTTGGACCTCACCTAATGCGGCCTTTTCCCCAGAGGACCCTCACCTTAGAGAGGAGTGTGTTTAATTTTCGGTTGTCCAGGGCTCGGAGGGTAGTCGAGAATGCCTTTGGGATCCTCAGCAACCGGTTCCGCCTGTTCCTGACATCGATACATTTGGCGGAATATAAATTGAACACCATTATATTTGCCTGCTGCATTTTGCACAATTTTCTACGCAGGCACTCCCAGACGTACCTAGCCTCCATGGGCTCTGAGGCAGGACTACCCTCAGAGAACATTCCTGGCCTGGACACTGGTCGCGCTGGCTTGGCCCCCCAATCTGCTCGTGAGGTACGCGACAAATATGTTGAGTACTTCATGGGTCGGGGGGCCATTGCTATGCCAGATCATATTTCTTTCTAATTCGGCCCCCAAAGAAAGGAATATTCTCACAACTAATAAATAATTAGACCATTGGACTTTATACAGTTGTTTGTCATTACTGCTTTTTCTCTATTTTTCTGTCTTCCAGGTTATCTCCAAAAATCGTGCACTTCTAGTGCCAAATTTACTTACTCAGATGTATTAACTAACCACATTTGCACATTATTCACTCATCTACTAACTGGGTATTCAGTCTAGAAATAAGAAGCCACTCATTTTTCTGCTTTTGATGTCTCATATTTTTTTTTTTAGTTTATTCATTTTTTAACAAGAAATGTGTATTTTTAGGCAGAAAACATTTCCTGCAAATTCTTGAGACAAAATATTGGCTTTTAAATATTTATTTTTTTGTCTTTATTGACAGTGATTATCAATAATAATGATCGAAACACAATGTAAGACTAATTTCACTGAAACTATACGCAAGAATTTTTGGGCTTGTCATTTGTTTGTGTCTAATTTTTTCAACAAGATTTTAACACAACACAAAATTTTTTGAATTTTTAACCAAAATTAGTTAACTTCTTTCTTTAGGTGAGATTTATTGTTCGTTTTGTGATCTGAAACTGGAAACATTTACAAACCAAAAAAGATCAACACCAAACAAAAATTAAAAAAAATAACAGCAGTCAGTCATATGGATGGTGTGCTTTCACACTGGAACACGCCAAAATTTCTAAATGCACACATTCAGTGCAAACTCGCCAAATGTCATTGGTTAAACAGACAAATGGCCACATGTGCTATCTGACATCATGGGTGATCAATGTCTGTGTTTTGTGGGAGCAAACCCTTCCTCTCAACTACTTGAGGATCGAGGAGGGGTTTGTACCCACAAAGCACAGACAATAGATAGTCTGTGATGGCAGCTAGCACATATTGGCACACTGTGTGTGCATTTAGAAATTTTGGCGTATTATAAAGTACAAAAATTAAAAAGGGTTTTGTGGGCGGGGGATGGGCGGGGGATGGGCTTCTGTGGTTCAGTCTTTGACACGGCCCATCATGTCCATGATATTTTTGTAATTTTGGTTGATGACTAGCATCCTTTGTCGCATGTTCTCCATTTCCGTGCTACACTCTGAAATGACATTTCGCACATTCTGCTCCATGACTAGCATCCTTTCCTGCATAATGTCCATTTCCGTGCTGCACTCCATTAGTTGCTGTATAATGATAGAAGCACTTGCACGTGAAAAATGTGCTACTCCATCTTGATCCCCTAAAAAGAAACAAATTGGCATTCAAAATATGTAAATAATTTCCAGCCTATCTGCATATGTTTGGCCCTATTAATATAGGGGTGACACTGACCTGATGGCCTGATAATTTCCACATCCCCAATTTCTTCATCTTCTATCACTCCTCCTTCTTCCACCACCTCCCCATCATCTTCTATCACTCCTCCTTCTTCCACCACCTCCCCATCATCTTCGACTCCTCCTTCATCCATCAATCCACCTTCTTGCAATTCGCCAAATTGTTCTTCCGCCACTTGCCCTTCATCTGATACAAATTCTAAGTCCAAAATAACTTCTTCCTCCTCTCTTCCTTCCTCCTTTCTTCCTTCCTCTTCTCCTTCCACATCCTCTTCTCCTTCCACATCCTCTTCTCCTTCCACATCCTCTTCTCCTTCCACATCCTCTTCTCCTTCCACATCCTCCTCTCTTCCTTCCCCAGCCTCCTCCTGCTCAACATGTGGAGGTGTTTGATTTTCCGGGTGTCTGGCCCTCTCTGCCTCCTCCAATTGCTGGCGTCTTCTTTCCCCTATAAGAAATAATAAAAAACAAAAGGTATACTCATCAGCACACAGATATTGGATATCATAAATCGCACACATTGCATAGACGATACATTTATGATGATTTTTGGTTGTTTATTCTTTCAGCAATCCTCCATTTTTGGCGTAGTTCTAGGCCAAGCTCTGATCCTGCCCCTTTTTTGCAAAGAAGTGACACAAATGGATGTCACCCCAAAACATTAATTCTCGTCGACCCTCCAAATAAATATACTTAGATTTTTGAGACACAGGTGCTTTGCATTTCAAGATGTTAAAACATCAGCTTTATTTGCATTTTGGAGAATGAATCTTGTTTGCCTGTCACATTCACTCAATTTAATTTCTGTGATTTTGCTAGTCAACAATGTTGGAAAACCAAGTTTGGGGCCAGTCAGCCATGTCCAGGTGTGTTGTTCCTGGAGTAACGTCACATTTTTGCTAAACAATGTCATATTACGCGTGTTTACTATTTCACAAAATTTGTTTAAGGTTGTTATTTGACATAAACACAATACAGTATCTACACATGTTCAAAAGTACAAGCAGGCCAAGGAGGCAGATGTGAAAAAATACATGTCAACACATTATTGCAGACATTTCCCCCCCCCCCTTAAATAATATGGACTTACTTTTACGCAGAATTTTTTGTATCTTCTTCATGTGATGTGGCTCCCTCAATTTTAAATCGGACCAACGCTTCCGTAGTTGCTCCTTTGACCTGGTGACACCAAACATTCTCCTCATTCTCCTTGCCACCTTGTCCATTATGTGTGACTTCCTACGGTTCGGTGTTTTGTAGGGCCCACATTCACCATCATAATCCTTCCTCCTCATGATGTAAACCAACTCCACCATTTCTTCGAACGCCATATTAGTGGCTTTATATCTTTTAGGCCTGGATCTGGACGGTCCAGCCTCTGTCCCTTCACTTGCGCCATGAGAGCTCCGTGCCCGCTCGTGTGACATCGCCATCTTTCCTTCCCACAGAGATTAGGGGCGTGGAAACGAGGAAATGTCCCGTCAGGGGCGGAGATGAGGGCGGGGATTATTGCATATGCGGAGTGTCGCGAATGCCAACAACGTATTGACGTACGTTACGCAGAGAATATTCGCGCGATTCCAGAACCTACACAGTTCACGCCATATTTACTTTTTCAATTGATTAGGGGCATGGCAAAGGTGACGAGGGCGGCGTTTCATACATACGCGGAGTGTATAAAAGGCGCTTGACGTGATTACGTAGGTTACGTGTTAATTCAGCGAGCGGAAGAAACGAGGATTGTGAGAGAGGCAGGTAAGAAATTTAAACATGGGATCAGCAGCGGGCTCTAAAATGTAGAGCAATGGGATGGGGGTTTGGTCTGTTGGTTGCACAGTTTTATTAAGCTATTATGTCTCTTGGATACCAGAATGTGATTTTCATACCCAAATGCTTTTGTAGACATCACAAAATAGAGAGATCAAAAATGCTGTGACTCATTATCAATTATGTAGGGTGTATTCAGATCAGGCCAAGTATTGTTCTGTGTTGGTTGGACAGAGGTCATTAGGAAGTTTCTTTCATGTAATCAATGCTGAGGGGCAGGATATCTACACATGCAATAGTGCCTTGATGAATGCTGTCATTTGTAATAATTGTGTATGGTTGTAGATTTATATTATTTCCTGCAATGTAACCAAAGGGGCGGCATGTATAAAAAAAATGTTATCTAAAACCAACCAATGGGGCAGAGCTGGCCAGCATTTTCTAAACAAGAGACACTGTGTTTGTATTTCTATATAGGTACTACTTTTTAAACAACATATTCTATCAATGTAAATGCTGAGGCTTTTTTTAATTGTGTTTTTGGTTTCTTTTTATTTTTTCAATCTAGAAAAAAAAAGAGTAAATCCTAATTTCCCAATGGATCTCCTGCAGAGCCAAGACATTATCCAGCATTTGCTGGATAAATTCAGGGAAATGCCCATCCTGTGGGATTCAAAGCAGGACCATTATCATAACAAGGACGTACGAGCGGCAGCACTTGAACAGCTAGCAGCATACATGAGGACATGGGTGCCAGAATGCAGTGCCAACATGGTGAAGGATAAACTTGCCAACCTCAGGGGCACATATAGGAGAGCGTACAAAGCTCACCAAAAGCAGCTAAGATCTGGAGCAGCAGCAAGACCACCAAAGGAACCCAAGCTGTGGTATTACAACCAGATGTCATTTTTGCGGGATCAACTGGAAGGCAGGGCATCAATGTCAAGTCTGAATCCCAACCTTTCCTCCACGCTACCTCCCAGCGGGACTTCCCCAGATCACCACAGCCCTGCAGAGTCGGATGAAGAGGGCCTGGCTGACAGAGAGGCAGATCTGCGCCTCTACGATGATGAGGTATAGTAGTTTCATAACTAGTTATGTAATAATCTTAATTATTGTTTGATTCTTGACTTGATATTGGTTAATAAAATACAAGCTGGGAAGTAAAAATCTAAAATCGTGGGCAAACAAATAGGTGTCAGGGATGACAACTGCAGGGGTCAGAGGGTGAGTCTGTTTTCAAGTTTAAATTCAAGGCAAAAAATAAGATTCAAGCATGAAAATGTGAGTGAGTATATTCCTAAATATATTACAACATGTCCCTTTTTTTTACACAGGAAGAAGAGACCAGCCAGGAGGTGGCAGATCCTCTCCTCACTGTCAGCCAGGACGAAGGGGTCAGTGGCAGCCAGGAGGAGGCCGGGCCCAGTGGCGTTCAGCAGCTCCCCAGGACAAGCACCACCAGCCAGGCTCCTCCCCTTTATATTAGGCCACCAGGCCGTAAGAAGAAATTGGGGGCAGTGGAGGAAGCCAGCCTGAAAATGATTCAGGAGGCGAGTGCCATCATGAGGGCCCCCCTCAACCCCACTGAGGCCTACAGTGCCTCCGTGGCACATGACCTCAATAAAGGCACGGAGGAGCAGAGGCAATTGGCCAAGGGCATCATCAACCAGGCCCTTTGGTGGATGCAGAGGGAGCTGCTGACCCCAGACACTGGGCTATGTGACCCGGCCCGGCTTGCTGAACATCATACTCCTGCTGCCACATCATCCCCACCTGCAAGGGCCCAGGGAAGACCCGCTGGAAGGCAGCCTGGAAGGAAGGTTGCAAGGAAGAGGAGACGTTGATGCCCTGCCTTCCATTTGATCCCCCACAAATGGCATCTTGTTTGGACTACCACAGCTTGGGTTCCTTTGGTTATGTGCTGCTGCTTCAGATTTTATTTTGTGTGCTTTCCTGAGGTTGGCTAGTTTATCCTTCACCATGTTTGAAATGCAAGTCTGCATGTATGTTGCTAGCTGTTCAAGTGCTGCCATTCTGTTTTTGATCCTTTTTATAATTTGCTCAAATAAAAGCCTTTTTGTTGATTTGAAAAACGTGCCTATTGTTTGTAATACTGTGGGTATTATTTTAGGCATCAAACATTACAAACAAATAAAATGTTTAATCTAAACTATTCACTAACTCATGTGGGGGGGGGGTCATTTGGTGTGCCAACATGGTAGACAATTTAAACAACCTTCAAAAAAATCCTGTTAAATATACAAACAAAAGCTAAATCAAAACTATTTCCTATTAAAATATTCTAAATGGTGACATAACTATAAACACCTAAAGAAAGTGGGAAAGATAACCATTAAACATTAAAAGCAAAAAATTTGAAATGTGGAGGACCACTAAAAATATGATACGTCGGGCCAATAAAAGTTTGCAAAAATCTTACTACATCACAGCTAACAAATGTCACTTTTCAGTATGGAACAACTCAGTTGAAATAACATGAGCTAAATAACTGATTAGTTATAGCAAGAGAAGAATGAATAAAACGACGGCATCAAGCATTGGTTATTGTGTGTTTTGCTTCAGTGTTCTATTGCTAGAATTAATCTTTCTATTGACGAATGTGCCATATCCCAAAGAAACGTGAGTTTTACCTGAACGAGCGCTCCCGTGGCCTCATTTAGTCTGAGCATGCGCGGGGTTTTTGTACGTTGGTTTTGTGTACTCACCACCAAACATGTACGTTCGGACAGGATTTGAGCGGACGGTTTTAAAACAAGTTTGGAAATAAATGTCTGCTGAAAAACGGCCCGGCGGGCAAATGTACGGTGAAATTCTGTACGCTCGTAACTACACACGACCAAACATGTATGCTGAAACTGGTCCGCGGGCCAGTTTCAGCAAACATGTTTGGTCGTGAGTATGGGGCCTAATAGACACAGATCGCTATTGTCACCGTCATGTCGAATCTTCTATCTATATCGAACTGCTGTCGCAACAAAACGAAAACAAAGCATTTTTTTTTATTTTGGATCATTCAGATATCGAATTCTGAGCGTTCATTATCGTTAGTCCCAGAAATTGGGACGAAAACGAATGCACATGTCTAATCAATAGCTCTGTGGCATATGGAGTGAGAACAAACACAATGGGGGTGATTTTTACAAGGAAATTTGGCCCAGAGCTTATAAAAAGTGGCAAGGTTTCACTTCGCAAATAAAATCCCAAGCACACGCAAGGAAAAAAAATCCCTGAATTTTTGCTTGCACGTGATTGGATGATGGGAGTCGGCAGAACTTTATCGCATTCTCTTCATAGCTCCGGGGCAAATTCCCGTACAAAGTACAAAGTCTATTTGTCTTTAGTAAGTCAACCCACAGAGTATCATAATTCATTACTAAATAATTTGCCAAAATCTGTCATAGGCATCTACCACAGATTATCAGTAAAATTACCGTATGCTTGTTTCTCGTGGAATTGTTAGCGGATTAATTGGATTTCTTTTGTCTTTGTGGTTAGTGCGGTTATTATGATTTATTTGTTTAGCTAATGACATGACAGCTTGGTTTAGATTTATATCACTCCGGAATAAAATTCCCCTGGAGAAGTCAATTCTGTTTCTAACAAGAAAAAGATATCGATCTTTGGAAGTTGCGTCACTGTCTGCTTCACCGGGAGAGTCACGGCCGTGTTTTCCAGGAGCATCGCGGAACCTTTATAGACCTTGGCCCGGATTCAGATAGGAGATATGCCGTCGTATCTCTGAGTCCGGCCGTCGTATCTATGCGCCCAGGGGCGTTGCTAGGTGCCAAAAAGATCAGGGGCTTCAGCCCAAAGCCAAGCCGGCACCGGGGGGGGGGGGGGGGTCTTCGGGCGCGGTTGGTGGAGTGGCGCGGGGTGACTCACTGACCTGACTCACTGACCTGACCCACTGACCTGACCTGACCCAGAGCCTATGATGGACGTCACACGTCCTGCGTCCCACCATTGGCGCTGCAGGCTCCAGAAGGCGGGGCAGCATTCGATCACATTGTTAGCCCCGAGCGTCTGGGAGTCAGGACCAATCTGATGCCGAAAGTGGCCGAAGGTGGCCGAGTGAAGCCGAGTACTGCACTCGGCGACACTCGGCCGCACTGGGCCACCTTCGGCATCAGGTCCTGGCTCCCAGATGCTCGGGGGTAACAATGTGATCGGATGCAGCATAGACTCTGGGCTTTTCGGGGACCCATTCCGGGCTCCAGCCCCCAAGCCAGGCCCTAACGACGCCCCTGTATGCCCCTGATTCAGAGAATCAGTTACGCATAGATATCCCTAAGATCCGACTGGTGTAAGTGTCTTACACCGCCGTATCTTAGGCTGCATATTTACGCTGGCCGCTAGGTGGCGCTTCCGTATATTTCCACGAGGAATGTGCAAATTAGGTAGTTACGCCAATTCAGAAACGTACGTCTGCCCGGCGCATTTTTTTACGTTGTTTACGTTAGGCTTTTTTCGGCGTATAGTTACCCCTGCTATATGAGGCGTAGCCAATGTTACGTATGGACGTCGTTCCCGCGCCGAGTTTTGAAAATTTTACGTTGTTTGCTTAAGTCGTTCGCGAATAGGGCTTTGCGTAAGTTTCGTTCACGTCGAAACCAATGAGGCTTTGCGGCGTAATTTCAAGCATGCGCACTGGGATTCTTTCACGAACGGCGCATGCGTCGTTCACAAAAACGTAAAATACGCGGGGTCAAGTGAAATTTAAATAAAACACGCCCACAACATCCCCATTTGAATTAGGCGGGCTTACGCCGGCCCACATACGTTACGCCGCCGTAACTTAGGGCGCAATTTCTTTCTGAATACGGAAGTTGCGCCCAAATTTACGGCGGCGTAATGTATCTGATATACGTTACGCCGGCACATAGATAGAGCATTCTATCTGAATCTAGCCCAGTCTCTTCAGGAAGCAAATCCGTAAAACTCCTTGGGCCAGATTCAGAAAGGAGATATGACGGCGTATCTCTGAGTTGCGGGGTCGTATCTATGCGCCTGATTCATAGAATCAGTTACGCATAGATTTCCCTAAGATCCGACCGGCGTAAGTCTCTTACGCCGTCGTATCTTAGGCTGCATATTTACGCTGGCCGCTAGGTGGCGCTTCCGTATAGTTACACGATGAATATGCTAATTAGGTAGATACGCCAATTCAGAAACGTAGGTCCGGCTGGCGCATTTTTTTTACGTCGTTTACGTTAGGCTTTTTCCGGCGTAAAGTTACCCCTGCTATATGAGGCGTAGCCAATGTTAAGTATGGATGTCGTTCCCGCGTCGAGTTTTTAAAATTTTACGTTGTTTGCGTAAGTCGTTCGCATCTAAAGCATTGACGATTTGCGGTGTAATTTTGAGCATGCGCACTGGGATTTGTTCACGAACGGCGCATGCGCCGTTCGAAAAAAACGTCAGATACGCGAGGTCACAGTTAATATACATAAAACACGCCCACATCATCCGCATTTTAATTAGGCGGGCTTACGCCGGACACACATACGTTACGCCGCGTAAATAAGGACGCAAGTGGTTTCTGAATACGGAACTTGCGCCCTAATTTACGGCGGCGTAACGTATCTGAGATACGTTACGCCCCACCTAAAGATACTCCAAAGTATCTGAATCCGGCCCCTTGTCTGCAATTAGAATGTTATTTGTGACCTGTCGAAAACCTTCACAGCTCTTGTTAGTTCCTGTAGACCAGGGGTGCCCAACCTTTTGAAGAGAGAGGGCCACTTAACCACTTAAGACCCGGACCATTATGCAGGTTAAGGACCTGGCCCCTTTTTGCGATTCGGCACTGCGTCGCTTTAACTGACAATTGTGCGGTCGTGCGACGTGGCTGCCAAACAAAATTTGGCGTCCTTTTTTTCCCCCACAAATAGAGATTTCTTTTGGTGGTATTTGATCACCTCTGCGGTTTTTATTTTTTGCGCTATAAACAAAAATAGAGCGACAATTTTGAAAAAAAAAATAATATTTTTTACTTTTTGCTATAATAAATATCCCCCCAAACATATATAAAAAAACATTTTTTTTCCTCAGTTTAGGCCGATACGTATTCTTCTACCTATCTTTGGTAAAAAAAAATCGAATTACGAATTACGCCCCGAAATTTTGATTTGTTATTTCATATACCATCCGCATACTGAACGCCTCCTGGTGGCCATATTGCATTTTACAGAAAATGACAGCGGCTGCACATGGAAAAGGAAGGTCTTTTTTAATAGCATTCAATTACATCACAGCTTGTGTAGCAACGCTGGTATACGCTAGAATAATATTTGTGTTTTATTTGTTATTTTTTTCCCCCAGGAGAACGGAGTTACCATTTAAATTCCATCCACTCTTCAGTTGGGTCACAATAAGTAGAGTGACATCTAGTGGCCTTGTTTAGCTAATGTACCTCATTGTAATTATTTGATTAGAGCGCCTGGTGCTATTACTACTTTGTATATATTTTTTGTCTTGTATCGCTTTTCATTCATCCCCATATGTGTACATTAGTGACATCTAGTGGTGTAATGGTGCCAACGCGTCTTACTGTTCCTATTTTTATGTCCTTAAAGTGGAGGTTCACCCTTTAAAACAATTTTTGACATCACACGGAGTCGAGCCATCCCACCGACACAATGCCGGTGTTTTTTTTTTTTTCTCAGCACATACCTCGTTATCACGATTTTCACCTCACGGTGATCCCGCGGAAGTGGGCGTTCCCAAGCACTGCCTGTGATTGACAGGCTTCCGAACGGCGCATACTGCGCGTCACAGGTTGCCGACAGAACCCGAACGTCGGTGCGCAGGCGCCGTATAGAGCCGCACCGACGTTCGGGTTTTTTCGGCTACCTGTGACGCGCAGTATGCGCCGTTCGGAAGCCTGTCAATCACAGGCAGTGCTTGGGAACGCCCACTCCCGCAGGATTGCCGTGAAGTGAAAATCGCACATAACGAGGTATGTCCTGAGAAAAAAGAATAACCACCGGCATTCTGTCGGTAGGATGTCTCGACTCCGTGTGATGTCAGAATTTTTTTTGAGGGTGAACCTCCGCTTTAACCACTTCAGCCCCCGGACCATTTTGCTGGTCAACGACCGGGGGGCCACTTTTTGCGATTCGGCACTGCGTCGCTTTAACTGACAATTGCGCGGTCGTGCGACGCGGCTCCCAAACAAAATTGGCGTCCTTTTTCCCCCACAAATAGAGCTTTTCATTTGGTGGTATTTGATCACCTCTGCGGTTTTTAATTTTTTGCGCTATAAACAAAAATAGAGCGACAATTTTGAAAAAAAATGAATATTTTTTACTTTTTGCTATAATAAATATCCCCAAAAAATATATAAAAAATTTTTTTTTTCCTCAGTTCGGACCGATACGTATTCTTCTACATATTTTTCGTAAAAAAAAAATCGCAATAAGCGTTTATTGATTGGTTTGCGCAAAAATTATAGCGTCTACAAAATAGGGGATAGTTTTATGGCATTTTTATTAATATTTTTTTTTTTTTACTAGTAATGGCGGCGATCAGCGATTTTTATCGGTACTGCGACTTTACGGCGGACACTTCGGACATTTTTGACACATTTTTGGGACCATTGTCATTTTTATAGCGATCGGTGCTATAAAAATGCACTGATTACTGTAAAAATTTCACTGGCAGGGAAGGGGTTAACACTAGGGGGCGGGGAAGGGGTTAAGTATGTTCCCTGGGTGTTCTAACTGAAGGGGGGCTGGGACTGACTAGGGGAAATGACTGATCGCTGTTCCTACATTGTATGAACAGACGATCGGTCATTTCTCCCCCTGACAGGACCGGGAGGTGCGGGTGTACACCCACAGCTCCCGGTTCTCGCTCTGTAACGAGCGATCGCGGGTGCCTGGCGGTGATTGTGCGTGTCGGCACCAGGGGCGAGCTGGAATGCGAAATGACGTATAGCTACGTGATTTCGCGCAGCCGAGCCGACCTTTCGCCGTATAACTGCGGCGGCTGGTCGGCTAGTGGTTAAGGAGGAGGTCCGAAAAAAAAAATGAAAAATTAAAAGCCAGCAGCTACACATACTGCAGCTGCTGGCTTTTAATAAATGGACACTTACCTGTCCTGCTGTCCCTCAATGTCGGCAGTGGGGTTTCCGGCGTGAAGCCAAAAGGCTGCCACCATCATTGCGGGTAAGGGAACTCGGCAGTGTAGACTTTCGGCTTCACGCCAGGAACCCTACTGGGAGGCCCCGCTCCTTTCTTCTATTAGCCGGGCGGCCAGGGGAGGAGGAGGAGGGAGCCCCGCGGTGACGTCACTGGCGTGTCACGGCCGCGGCCGGACTCCCGGAAGTGGGAAAGCATACCTGTCCCCCCCTACCCCCCGAAAGGTGGAAATTGTGGCACCGGAGCGGGGGGAGGAATCCGATGGGTGGAAGTTACCAACCGGCTTTCAGCTGCTGCAGAGAGCAGCACAGGGCATCTTTCTGTAATTGCCCCTTCTGACCGACCACACCGATTCCTCCTGATGTTCGGGCTCCTCTGTGTGCCTGGGCCCCCTACAGGAGGGCTGGTGGTCCCCCCTATCAGCGGCCCTGTACATACATATACTCACCGGACACTTTTTTTTGGTCCCCCTTGCTAGTAGCGGGTTGGACCCCCTTTTGCCTTCATTCTCCGTGGCATAGATGTAACAATGTGTTGGAAACATTCCCCAGAGATTTTACCCCTTTCCAAATCCCCCTCCCGACACAAATCTGCATCCCCAATCTGCCCTTCTAGCATAACCCCCCCCATTCCAAATCCCCCTGTCATCACAAATCCCCACCCCAATCCCTCCTACTAGCATAGATCTTCTCCCCTTCCAAATTCTTTTTGTAGCCCATATACCCCCCCAATCATCCCTACTAGCACAAATCCTCCCCCCCAAAAAAAACAATTTCCCTTCCTTCTAGTACTAATCCCCCCTCCCTCCATATCACCTCCTCTAGCACAAATCCCCCCCCCCCCCAAAACAATTTCCCTTCTAGTACTAATCCCCCCCTCCCTATCACCTGTTCTAGCACAAATCCCCCCCCCAAAAAAACGATTTTCCTTCTAGTACTAATCCCCCCTCCCTCCATATCACCTCCTCTAGCACGGTTTTCTTCCGTCCGCAAAAGCGGATATTTGCGGACGTGGATGGTTGCGGACGTTAGCGGATGCTCCATCCGCTAACGGACGCAATCCCATAGGGATGCATTACAAGTCCGTAAACGGACTTGTAATAAACGGACGAACGCCTTCCTCTGGATCAACTGTGGGTGAAGGATTGTATATATGGGCAGGGCAGCCATCACTAATTTTGGGGCCCCTTACACAGCTTTGGGCAGGGTTCCTCTCTCCTGCCGTGAGATGATTGGGGGGGGGGGGGGGGGGGCACGAAAGTGTCATCCCTTCTCGGGGGGTGCTGACGAACAAAACAAGTCAAGTCGTCTCCTCTTCTCTCTCCTGCCGGGAGTTAAAGGTGGGGAGTCAGATAAAAAAAAACGGGGGGGGGGGGGGGGGGGGGGTTAGCATTTACGGGCCCCTGCCGCGAGTTTCTAAAGGGTCAAATGAAAAAATAAAAAAAAAAGCCGGGCCCCTGGGGATGATTAGGCCCCTTGCAGGTGTAATGCCTGTACCCCCCTGATGGCGGCCCTGTATATGGGATTGCATTATTATTATTATGTTTTGGTTGAACTTGATGGACTTGTGTCTTTTTTAACCTGACTATGAACTATGTAACTCTGAATGCTATAGATTGGTACACATGACCCCTGCTGAGTGCAAATACATGGAGAGCATTGAGATGTAGAAAGTCATGGAGGGATGGACACGGACGCACACGGGGACATATTTCATCCCTCCGAAATGCGGAATAGTAAATATTCGCTGATCACGATGTACTGAAGATTCTGAGAAGGTATCATTTTGTCTTTTCACAGGTGTAACCTCCCCGGCCATGTGAAGTCTTTGTACATTCTGCTGTGAACCGGTCCGGTCCTGCATCTCTTTATATCGGAATGAATTAATTGTCACTCGTAGGAATACATTATGTATGAATGTGTTACACCGATAATGTAAATCACTAGTAGCGCTCACATGCTCTCGTGCTATTGATAGCTTGTCATCAATCTGGATTATAGCCGGATTATGGCCGGTGATTGCAATGTAATGAATAACCTCCATGGGGAAATTCCTGCTCACCCTAATAACACTCCATGGGCCCATTTCCATGTCCTGGATGAGCGCCATCACACGCGTCAACAGACACTTTATATGCATGTTTTTTTTTTATTAGTGCATTACATATATTGAAGGGGAACACATTGGAGCGAAGGTTCTCAAGGGCACATAAACTCTTCCAAAACCTTTCCTGCCCCAAAAGTAAAGAATAAAATCATATTCGTGTTCGGATCTGGGCAGGGCCATGGATAAGGGGGTACCACCAGTCCTTCTGTACGGAGCCGTGAATAAGGGGGTACCACCAGTTCTCCTGTACGGGCCTTGGATAAGGGGGTACCACCAGTCCTCCTGTACAGGGTTGTGGATAAGGGGGTACCACCAGTCCCCATGTAGAGGACTGTGGATTAAGGGGTACCACCAGTCCTCCTGTACGGGGGCCATGAATAAGGGGGTACCACCAGTCCTCCTGTACAAGGCCGTGGATAAGGGGGTACCACCAGTCCTCCTGTACAGGGTTGTGGATAAGGGGGTACCACCAGTCCCCGTGTAGAGGACTGTGGATTAAGGGGTACCACGAGTCCTCCTGTACGGGGGCCATGGATAAGGGGGTACCACCAGTCCTCCTGTACAAGGCCGTGGATAAGGGGGTACCACCAGTCATCTTGTACAGGGCTGTGGCTAAGGAGGTACCACCAGTCCTTCTATAGGGGGCCGTGAAAAAGGGGGTACCACCTGTCATCCTGTACCGAGCACGGATAAGGGGGTACCACCAGTCCTGCTGTACAGGGCTGTGGATAAGGGGGTAACACCAATCCTCCTGTACAGGGCCGTGGATAAGGGGGTATGACCAGTCCTCCCGTATGGGGCCTTGGATAAGGGAGTAGAACCAGTCCCTCTGTATGGGGCCCCAGGCTAGTGAGTCCCCATCAACATGGGCACAAGGTGCTTTGGAGCCCCCTGCCCCAAAGCACCCCCCCCATGTGGCCTGGTATGGTTCAGGAGGGGGCACTTGCTTGTCCCCTCCCTTTCCTGACCTGCCAGGCTGCATGCTCGGATAAGGGTCTAATATGAATTTTGGGGGGCCCATCCCATTTTTTTTGGCATGGGGTTCTCCTTAAAATCCATACCAGACTGGGGGGCCTGATTTGCTTTGGGGGGACCCCACGCTGTTTTTTTTCTTCATAATTTTAATTGCCGGCATGTTTTCTTTACATTTAGCTGTCAGCGGGGGAACCCGTTGAAGGCTGATGATGAGTCATCTGTTGTCTCTGTATGCGTTATTTTACTGCATTGTTTTAGCGTTATTTAACTCTTAGTGAATTGACCCATTAGTGTCATTGTTCTACTGTGAGGTATTTAGGAGTCTGGGTCCAGTCAAGCTGATATGGTGTTCCAAGAAAACAGATATGGTGTTCCAAGAAAACAGAAATTAATGTCTCTTGTAGTTATTGAAGTTCTGTGGAATTCTAGTTTATACCTGTGTAGCATTACCCCCAGTAGTGCTGCTGGATTCTTGGGGCGGCGTGTTACCTCGTGGCTCCTCCGAATTCTCTAGGGGTGAGTGATGCGTATGTGCATAAACAGAAGTAAAGGAATGTCCACAACAGGTGCTCTTTATTACCCAGCCGGGTAAAAACAATAAAACTTGTGGTGAGGAAAATAAAGTTGAAGGGAGAAAGAATAGCGGATTCACGCGTAATGATAGGAAACTGCAGGTGGCAGCTGCAGGTTATGACAGGAGGGGGAGAGCACAGCATTGCACACCTCCTCCCGGCTCTGTAGCCTGTAGGTTTTGGGGGGGGGTATTTTGGTTAGGGAAATGAGAGGGATTTGCCCACCTGTACCCTGCCCTGGTGAGCCCTGTGCTCAGTCTTGCTGACCCTGTCCTCTGTCCTGCTGACCCTGTGCTCTGTCCTGCTGACTCTGTCCTCTGTCCTGCTGACCGACCCTGTCCTCTGTCCTGCTGACCCTGTCCTCTGTCCTGCTGACACTGTCCTCTGTCCTGCTGACCCTGTCCTCTGTCCTGCTGACCCTGTGCTCTGTCCTGATGACCCTGTCCTCTGTCCTGCTGACCCTGTGCTCTGTCCTGCTGACCATGTCCTCTGTCCTGCTGACCCTGTCCTCTGTCCTGCTGACCCTGTGCTCTGTCCTGCTGACCCTGTCCTCTGTCCTGCTGACCCCTGTCCTCTGTCCTGCTGACCCCTGTCCTTTGTTATGCTCACCCCTGTCCTCCATCTTGCTGACTCCCTTCTCCTCTGTCCTGCTGACCCTGCCCTCTGTCCTGCTGACCCTGTCCTCTGTCCTGCTGACCATGTCCTCTGTACTGCTGACCCCTGTCCTTTGTTCTGCTGACCCCTGTCCTCCATCTTGCTGACTCCCTTCTCCTCTGTCCTGCTGATCCTTGTTCTCTGCCCTTGTGACCTCTGTTCCCTGCCCTGCTGACTGTCCTTTGGAGGAAGAATGGGAAGATATGTGCTAGGAGGGGGATTTATACTAGGTGGGAGGGCGGAATTTGATTAAGAGGGGGAATGGGGGGATTTGACCCCCTGTACCCTGACCTGCTGACCCCTGTACACAGCCCTGCAGATGCCCTGTCTTCCATCCTGCTGACTCTGCCCTCTGACCTACTGACCGAAATCCACTGTCCTACTGACCCCCTGTACACTGCCCTACTGGCCCCCTGTCCTCCATTCTGCTGACCCCTTTTCTTCTGTCTTTCTGAATCCTGTACACTGCCCTGCTGACTCCTATGCATTTCCCTGATGACCTTTCATCCTCTGCCCTCCTGACATTTTTTACTGTCCCCACGTCGAACAGGCTGATTCTGTGAGTACCATTGGACGTTCTGACGTTGACTCTGCAAGTATCATTGGAGGTCCTGGTAGGGACTGTATGGGTATCATTGAAGTACCGGCTGGGGTTCTACGAGTACGATTATAAATATTGGCAAGGATTTTGCACGTACCATTGGAAGTCCTGGCAGGGATTGTGTTAGTATCATTGGAAGTCCTGGAAGTGTTTCTGCAAATACAATTGAAAGTTCTGGCAGAGATTCTGCTAGTACCATTGGAAGTACTGGCAGAGAATCTATGAGTACCATTGGAAGTAATGGTAGAGAATCTATGGGTACCATTGGATGTCCTGGCAGGGATTCTACAAGTATCATTGTAAGCCTTGGAATAGATTTTTTGAGTACAGTACCGTTGGAGGTCCTGGCATTGATTCTGTGAGTACCTTTGGAAGTCCTTGCAGGGGTTCTGTGGGTAGCATTGGAAGTTCTGAAGGGGATTCTGTGCATGCCATTGGAAGTCTTGTGGGGGTTCTGCAGGTACCATTGAAAGTCCTGAAAAGGGATTCTATGTTTACCATTGAAAGTCCTCACAGTAATTTTGCAAATACCATTGGAAGACCAGGCAGGATTTTGTAAGATTGAATTGGAGTCCTGGCATGGATACTGTGGGTACCATTTGAAGCCATGGTATAGATGCAATATACTGCAAGAACTTTTGCAAGACCTTGCAGGGATTATATGAGTACCATTGGAATTCCTGTCATGGATTCTGTGAGTGCCATTGGAGGGTCTTTTAGGGATTCTGTGAGTGCCATTGGAGGGTCTTTTAGGGATTCTGTGAGTGCCATTGGAAGTCCTAGCAGGGATTCTGTAAATACCATTAGAAGTCCTAGCAGGATTTTGAGAGTGACATTGTGAGTCCTGGCAAGGATTATGTGGGTATTATTGGAGGGTCTTTCAGGGATTATGTGGGTATTATTGGAGGGTCTTTCAGGGATTATGTGGGTATTATTGGAGGGTCTTTCAGGGATTATGTGGGTATTATTGGAGGGTCTTTCAGGGATTCTGTGGGTACTATTGAAGGGTCTTTCAGGGATTCTGTGAATAACATTGTAATTCCTGTCATGGATTCTGCAATTACCATTGGAAGTCTTGGCATGGATTCTGTGACCAGGGCTGGACTGGGACAAACTTTTGGCCCTGGACTTCATCCAGACTGGCCCTCTTTGACAGGTCTCTCCCATGGTGGCCGGACAACTCCTGCACCCCCCCCCCCGGACACCCAAGACCCCTCTCCCCCTTCACTAGCCACTAGCTGTTCTACTTTATTAGAGTAGAATGGGTGGTACTGGTACTCTTATAGGCAGTACCAGTGGGGAAGCTAGACATTATTTCACCCGGGGCAAAGAATCAGTTCGGTGCCCCCCCTTATGGGACAAGATTAGGCAGAAACTCCCAGGCCATAGCTGTCGAGTCAGCTGTCTGTCCCCTCCCCCATGCTCCTCTGTCATCCCCCCTGCTCCTCCCCCTGCTTCTTTGTTTCCCCCAGGTGATCGCGAGGAGGTGAGCGCTGCGGGAAGGGAGAGGAGGTCAGCGCTGTGGGAAGGGAGGGACAGAGGAGCAGAGGGGGGCGGTGGTCCGCTGTCACTGAAGCCGGCCCACTGAGCCACCGGCCCACCGGGAAACTCCCTGTAGTCCCAATGGCCAGTCCATCCCTGTCTGTGAGTACCATTAGAAGTCCTGGCAGGGATTCTTTGGGTACCATTGAAGGTTGTAGAAGGGATTCCGCAAGTACTATTGGATACCCTGGCAGGAATTCTGTGAGTGCTACTGGAAGTCCTGGCTTTAATTCTGAGTACCTTTGGAAGTCATGGCAGAGATTCTGTGGGTATCATTGAAAATCCTGGTACCATTGAATGTTCTGGCAGGGATTCTGGGAGTACCATTGGGAGTACTGACAAGAATTCTGTGAGTAGCATTAGACATTTTAGCTTGGATTCTTAGAATACCATTGGAAGTCCTATCAGGGATTCTCCAAGTACCATTGGAGATTCAGGTAGGGGGTTTTCGAGTACCATTGGAGATTCAGGTAGGGGGGTTTTCGAGTACCATTGGAAGTCCTGGCTGGGATTCTGAGAGTTCCACATCAGTAACATAGTGAAGATGAACCTGCATAATAAAATCTTGAAATAACTTGATTTTGTGAATTGAGAACATTGTCTTTTTTCAGTATGTTACTAAAATTACCAATGAGATGGTATTACCCATACAGGTATTTGTGAGAATTGACTAAAGAGAACAAACAAGTCCTCATTCTAATTAGTGCATAGAACAGTAATGCCGCATACAGACGGTCGTTTTTTGTGATGAAAAAAAACGAAGTTTTAAATCATGAAATAAAACGACGTTTTTGAAACATCATTTTCAAAAACGATGTTGCCTACACACCATCGTTTTTTCACAATGCTCTAGCAAAGTGAGGTTACGTTTCACCACTTTTTTCCATTGAAGCTCACTTCATAACTAGCTTCTGGGCATGCGCGGGTTTAAAAACGTCGTTTTAAACGTCGTTTTTTGCTACACACGGTCAATTTCTGTGAAACAAAAACGACGTTTTGAAAAACGACACAAAAAATTCGAGCATGTTCGAATTTTTTTTTGGTCGTTTTTTAGAAGACATAAAACGACGTTTTGCCCCACACACAATCATTTTAAATGACGTTTTTTAAAACGTCGTTTTTTTTTCATCACAAAAAAACGACCGTCTGTACGCGGCATAAGGCCATCTTAGGACAGGACGTATTCACATGTCTCATTCCATCACATGTCCCAAACATTACTCTTAAAATTACTAATGAATAAATAAAAGCTGAGAACAGCAATAGCTCTTAGCCCCGGCATGGTGTAGATCAGGGATCTCAAACTGGCGGCCCTCCAGCTGTTGTGAAACTACAAGTCCCATGGGGTATTCAGGGGCGGACTGACAACTCATGGGGCCCTCGGGCAATTATGGGGCCAACGGGCAATAGGAGATTATGGGGCCCCCGGGCAATAGGAGATTATGGGGCCCCCAGGCAATAGGAGATTATGGGGCCCACAGGGCAATAGGATATTATGGTGCCCCCAGGCAATAGGAGATTATGAGGCCCACAGGCAACAGTTTATGCGGCCACACAGTATACAAACACACATACAGTATACATACACAGTATACACACACAGTATACACACACATACATACAGTATACATACACAGTATACATACACTGAATACACACACAATATACACACAGTATACATACACACAGAATACACATACACACACTGAAAAGGTACTAGAGAGGCGGGGCAGCTATAATCTTGGGATTTAAACAAAAAGACTGGCAACCCTGATGGAGCCCCCTAGTGGCATGGGGCCCTCGGGCAGTGCCAGAGTGATCAGTCTGCCCCCGGGGGCATTGCAAGGCTGACAGTTACAAGCATGACTCCCACAGGCAGAGGCATGATGGGACTTGTAGTTTTGAAACAGCTGGAGGGCCACCAGTTTGAGACCCCTTGGTGTAGATCAAAAGTTTTTCAACCGGGGGTGCTGCTTCATGGAATACTCCACATCTTCATGAGCCGCCAGTCTAGTGTTGTATTAAAATTGATCTGAAGAGACACAGCTGGGCCCTCAGGGCAAGATGGTACTTCATAACCGCAAGGCTTCACCTCCCGATTCCCTTACCGAAGATGGGGGAAACAGCATCTGAGAGCCGACAGACAGATCGGCTTCGGCTGCCGACATCGCGGGCGCTCTGGACAGGTAAGTGTCCATATATTAAAAGTCAGCAGCTGCAGGATTTGTAGCTTCTGACTCTTAATAATAAAAAAATTCCAGCGGAAATCTGCTTTAATTGAATAAAGAACATTTATTTTTTAATAAATCCCAACAATTTACAATCCAGGGGTGTGACAAACAAGAGGACTAAAGGTTGGGACTTTAAATACAGGGGTGTGGAACTTTACAATTAATTAAGGATCATAAATTATAGGCGTGCTCCAGCCCTTGGAGGTTCAAATGTCCATGCAGACCGGTTTCTAAAGGAATGGATTCCAAGCCGGAGCAATGCGCCATCCTTGAGTTCTTGATGAAGGAGGGGTGCAGGCTGTCTGATGTACACAGAAGGCTACAGAACATTTACAGGGATGACACAGTGGATGAGCAATGTCTTGTCTATGGTGTCATCTCTGCAAACATTCTGTAGCCCTGTGTGGATGTCAGAAAGCCCAGGGCCGTCTTAATAGCATCATGGGCCCCTGGGCAAATGAATGCTCTGGGGCCCCTACAATGGAGACAGCGCAGGTAAACAGACCAGATATCCCCCCAGCACTCTGACCCCTCTACACCCCAGATATCCCCCCAGCACTCTGACCCCTCTACACCCCAGATATCCCCCCAGCACTCTGACCCCTCTACACCCCAGATATCCCCCCAGCACTCTGACCCCTCTACACCCCAGATATCCCCCCAGCACTCTGACCCCTCTACACCCCAGATATCCCCCCAGCACTCTGACCCCTCTACACCCCAGATATCCCCCCAGCACTCTGACCCCTCTACACCCCAGATATCCCCCCAGCACTCTGACCCCTCTACACTCCAGATATCCCCCCAGCACTCTGACCCCTCTACACCCCAGATGTCCCCCCAGCACTCTGACCCCTCTACACCCCAGATATCCCCCTAGCACTCTGACACCTCTACACCCCAGATATCCCCCCAGCACTCTGACCCCTCTACACCCCAGATATCCCCCCAGCACTCTGACCCCTCTACACCCCAGATATCCCCCCAGCACTCTGACCCCTCTACACCCCAGATATCCCCCCAGCACTCTGACCCCTCTACACCCCAGATATCCCCCCAGCACTCTGACCCCTCTACACCCCAGATATCCCCCCAGCACTCTGACCCCTCTACACCCCAGATATCCCCCCAGCACTCTGACCCCTCTATACCCCAGATATCCCCCCAGCACTCTGACCCCTCTACACCCCAGATATCCCCCCCAGCACTCTGATCCCTCTACACCCCAGATATCCCCCCAGCACTCTGACCCCTCTACACCCCAGATATCCCCCCCAGCACTCTGATCCCTCTACACCCCAGATATCTATGCCCGGAAGTGGGAGCAAATGCCTGTATTACACATGTATCTGCCGCCTCCTCCACCCTGAAAGGTGCCAAATGATACACCGGAGGAGGGGGAAGGATTCCAAAAAGTGCAAGTTCCATTTTTGGGTGGAAAACCACTATAAAGGAGAACTATTGACAAAGCTATTTTGGCTATACTTCTGGGGATCACAGGAGTGCAGTTCATTCTACACTCCTGTGACCCGTTTTCAGCCGACCGTGGGCAAAAGTCTGCTGTTGGCTGATGTCACTCAACCTAACCAGGCTTGGGAAAGATCCTGATTTTGCAGTTGGGATCCACCCAGATGCCTGGACCAAGAACTGGCTCAGCCTCTCAGCGAGCCCCTGGGAGACTGAGCCAGTCACTCCCGCCACCCCTCCATAGCCCAGCAATCCAGTGTGCACTGGAGGGGCAGAGCAGGGAGCTGGTGACTCTGTTTAATGACGGATGGGAACCAAGCGATTGGCAGTCTTTTTTTTATCTTAATTTCTCTTTATTGTTTTCCAAAGAATAAATATAAAAACAGATTTATACGTTTACATATCAGTAATGTACATATTGTAGTTCAATTCTATTGATATATGTAGACAAGCATATATTGTTTAAATTCATTGATTTAACATATCCCTCCCTCTCTTCTCCCCCCTCCCACCCCCCCTCTGCTAATCTTATAGAAAGATAGGAGCAGGTATCTTCATCTGGGCTTGTCTTTTAATTAGTTAATAGAGAGGAGAAGAAAGAAAAAACAAAAAAAAAACAAAAAAAGGAAGAAGAAAAAAGTCAAGTCTATGAGACCTAGAAAAGGAATCGAGCCGATCAGAAGCCAAAGAGGACAAAGGGAGCTTGATTCCTCCTTGTCGTTAGAGAGCATTAACAGTTTCTGAGATGGGGAGATTTACGCACCCCATATAGAGGCTATCTCTCCAAGGGAACTCCCATTTCTACCAACCAAGGCCCCCACACTCTTCTAAATCTATTATAGTTTCCCTGTTTAATAAAGGCCACCCTCTCGCACCAAATCAATGCATTGATGGTTTCTACCCAGTTCTCAATTGATGGAGGAGCATGCGCTTGCCATCTCTGTGCTATTAGCTTCCGAGCTTGGAATAGGCACCTAAGCACACTTTCCAAAGCTCCTGCGGGGATTCTATGATCTTCGATAACTCCTAGCAGGCAAGTTCTGGCCTCCGGCTCTAAGGAAGTCTTAAATATTTTATTGACCCTGTTTATCACTTCTATCCAATATCTAAAAAGCTTGGGGCATCTCCAGAACATGTGGATAAGATCCCCCTGTTGCCTTGCACCTGGGGCATTCATCTCTTGGGTTCCAGCCTAGTTCAAACATTTTTTTTAGGTGTATAATAGACCCGGTGCAGTAGAAATAGATGGGACAATCTCTGTGCTGGGGCAATTGACACCAATGTTCCTCTGTATAAGATTTCGTTCCACTGCTCTGAGGTTAACAACCCAATGTCTCTTTCCCACCTTTCTCGGCTCCTGGAGACCCCGATTCGACTTATAGTTTTAGCCCCCAATTTATCATATAGTACAGCGATTTGACCTTTTGTGATATTAGTCTGAATCATTTTAAGAAGCACAGGGGTATGAGTCTTGAACATCGGATGGATCTTAAACTGGGTCTGGAGGGCATGTCTAATCTGTAGATAATTAAAAAATGTTTTATTTGGTATGTTAAATTCATCTCTCAGTTCCGAAAACATTTTAATACAGTTTCCCTCATACATGTGTAATAACCGTGTTATCCCTTGGTTCTCCCAGATTTTAGGAATTTCTATATCTTTAAGTTCTGTTAGGTTCTCATTATGCCAAAGGGGGGCAAACTCAGTTACACCAGTATATCCCAACTGATTGGCAGTCTTTGATCGCTCAGTTCTCAGTCTTAGAGCCAGCAGGGGACAAATGCAGGGTCAGGTCGATGCTGCATCCATCTAGGTGAGTAGGAAAAAGCCCATACTTCTCTTTTTTTTTTAAAAGGCTAAGCCCACGTTTGCATTACTTTCTATATAGCCATTGAAGTTATTCAAAGAGCAGATTCCAAGCACTGGTAATTCCCTCATTGCAAAATTTGGATGTGGTCTCCGTGTGACTTCCCCCTCCAAACTGGAGCCAATGAACCCATATAAAAAATGATTTATAGCCATGTTCACAGTGTCAGATTATTCTAATTCCAGGAAATTTGTAATGCCATTGTACATTCTCCAGGCAGGTCTATCCAGTTCATCCAGAAATCATATGAGCTTAATCAGCGCAATCAGTACGCAATGAAGGATCTTTCTTGATCATTATAAAAGGAGAACTCTCTAATCCAACCAGATCTAATTTATATGGGAACGGAACCCTCTGCACCTCAGGCAAGGACTTTTCCATACTGCTCCTTTGGTGGGACTTGAAGCCTCCAGACCTACAGAGAAGAACAGTGCTCCTGAGGGAATATTCATCCAAGCTAACCCCCCCGGAGCAAAATGGCCATATCGGACGCATTTGGAACGTACACTGCCTCCGGTAGCAAATTTGTGAATACGGCCTTAGTGACCTTCTCTCTTATTGGAATACAAGCAATTTTAGATTCCAACTTTGATTGTCCAACAAGTCCAGATAGTGGATACAGCGTGGCCCTCATAGGCATCTACAGCCTCTCGTTCTTCTTCGGTCCGGCCATCGTCTTCATCTTCATAGGATTATACTATTTTCCTGGCTTCAACAAAAAGCAATGTTGCCCATGTTGGTCTGGTAATTGGGCTTGTATCTATGTTGTCTTGAAGGTTGGGAAACCTGCACTGATTTGGCTCCTGATTGCGATGACAGACGGGCGGTACCTGTCCTGCTTTGTTGTAGCAGTCTCTCACTACGAAGCAGACCACGCATTTTACTTGTTCGTATTTCAGGTAAGAGGTTCATTCAATACACCATAAAATACAATAGTGAAAAATATTGATAAGAAAATACATTTTAGAACCCAGCGCCTTATGTGATGTAACATTCCAGTGATAAAAACATCCCAATGGGATTGTCTGTCTATCTGAACTGCAACGACCCTTATTAGAAGTCCTGCCTAGGGATTCTATGAGTATCATTAGAAGTATTGGCAGGATTTATGTGGATATCATTGGAAATCCTGGCAAGAATTCTGTGAGTACCACTGTAAGTCCTGGTAGGGATTCTATGAGTATCATTAGAAGTATTGGCAAAGTTTCTGTGGGTACCATTGGAAGTCCTGGTAGGGATTCTGTGGGTACCATTGGAAGTCTCGGCAGGGATTCTGTGGGTACCATTGGAAGTCCTGGTAGGGATTCTGTGAGTACCACTGAAAGTCCTGGTAGGGATTCTATGAGTATCAATAGAAGTATTGGCAGGTACCTTTGGAAGTCCTGGTAGGGAACCTGTGAGTATCATTAGAAGTATTGGCAGGGTTTCTGTGGGTGCCATTGGAAGTCCTGGCAGGGATTCTGTGGGTACCATTGGAAGTCCTGGCAGGGATTCTGTGGGTACCATTGGAAGTCCTGGCACTGGCAGGGATTCTGTGGGTACCATTGGAAGTCTTGGCAGGGATTCTCTGGGTACCATTGGAAGTCTTGGCAGGGATTCTCTGGGTACCATTGGAAGTCTTGGCAGGGATTCTGTGGGTACCATTGGAAGTCTTGGCAGGGATTCTGTGGGTGCCATTGGAAGTCTTGGCAGGGATTCTGTGGGTACTATTGGAAGTCTTGGCAGGGATTCTGTGGGTACTATTGGAAGTCTTGGCAGGGATTCTGTGGGTACCATTGGAAGTCTTGGCAGGGATTCTGTGGGTGCCATTGGAAGTCTTGGCAGGGATTCTGTGGGTACCATTGGAAGTCTTGGCAGGGATTCTGTGGGTACCATTGGAAGTCTTGGCAGGGATTCTGTGGGTGCCATTGGAAGTCTTGGCAGGGATTCTGTGGGTACTATTGGAAGTCTTGGCAGGGATTCTGTGGGTACCATTGGAAGTCTTGGCAGGGATTCTATGAGTAACATTAGAAGTATTGGTAAGGATTCTGTGGGTACCATTGGAAGTCATGGCAGGGATTCTGTGGGTACCATTGGAAGTCTTGGCAGGGATTCTGTGGGTACCATTGGAAGTCTTGGCAGGGATTCTGTGGGTACCATTGGAAGTCTTGGCAGGGATTCTGTGGGTACCATTGGAAGTCCTGGCAGGGATTCTGTGGGTACCATTAGAAGTCTTGGTAGGGATTCTGAGTACCATTGGAAGTTCTTGTAGGGATTCTATAAGTAACATTAGAAGTATTGACATGGATTCTGTGAAAGATCTACTTTGGCTAAATCACAATCTTGTTTGAGAGGAGACACATCTTCTGTAGGAAATACTCGCCATTGTAGGAGTTTCCTGTACATCTAGTTTGGGAAAATCTCACTACTATAGAACACGTCTATTGTGGGAAAATCCTACCAATCCTACCATTGTAGGAGAAATTGCACCATCCGAGAGGAGAGATATGTAATGTGGAGAAACCTCATATTTGTAGGAGGGGAGACATTCCTACTGCGGATAAATCCTATTATAAATGAAGGGGAGGCACAACTACTATGGGGAAATCTTGTCACAAGGGAAGAGGAGAGACATGTGTGGGGAAATCTTACTTATATACGAGAGGATACACAATGGTGAGTAGTGGAGCCACATCTATTGTGGGGAAATCTTACCATTATAGAAGAGGACACACATATCCTGGTGGGAATATTACTATTGCAGGAGAGGAGACACATCTACTGTATGGGGGCAAAATCTCATTAAAGAGAAATAGGAGGCACATTCTTTGTGGGAGAATCTTACCATTTTAAGAGAGGAGATGTCAATTTTGTGGGGAAATTTTACCATCATAGAGGAGAGAGAGAAAGGAAATGTTAAAACCAGAGAGGAGACACATCTACTGTGGGGGAAATCTCACCAATGCCAGAGAAGAGACACATCTACTGTGGGGAAATTTTACTATTATAGGAGAGGAGAGGCATCTCCTGCAGGGAGAATATCATTGTATGAGAGAAGACACGTCTTCTCTGGGAAAATCTCGCCATTGTGGGAAAATCTCGCCATTGTGGGAAAGGAGACACATAAAGGAAAATCAGATTATAAAGGGATAAGAGAAACATCTACTGCTGGGAACTTTCCCCATTGTAGAATAGGGGGACCCATAAATCGCCACCACTGTGCCATCAAACGCAGCCACTGTAACCATCAATTGCTGCCAGTGTGCCCCATCAATTACCACCAGTGTGCCCCATCAATTACCACCAGTGTGCCCCATCAATTGCCGCCAGTTTGCCCCATCACTTGCCGCCAGTGTGCCCCATCAATTGCCGCCATTTTGCCCCATCACTTGCCGCCAGTGTGCCCCATCAATTGCCGCCAGTTTGCCTCATCAATTGCCGCCAGTTTGCCCCATCACTTGCCGCCAGTGTGCCCCATCAATTGCCGCCAGTTTGCCTCATCAATTGCCGCCAGTTTGCCCCATCACTTGCCGCCAGTGTGCCCCATCAATTGCCGCCAGTTTGCCCCATCACTTGCCGCCAGTGTGCCCCATCAATTGCCGCCAGTTTGCCCCATCACTTGCCGCCAGTGTGCCCCATCAATTGCCACCAATTTGCCCCATCAAATGCCAGCAGTGTGCCCCATCAATTGCTGCCAGTTTGCCCATCAAATGCCACCAGTGTGCCCCATCAATTGCCGCCAGTTTGCCCCATAAAATGGTGCCAGTGTGCCCCCCACCCGGCACATACCTGTCATGGCACTGTCCTCCGTGTCTTCTCCAGTCCTCTTCCTGTCATCTCTGCTATGATTGGACGCCTGATAGGTGTCCAATCACAGCGCCTGTCGCTTCAGCCAATCAGGTGACAGGGTAACCAGATCCGCCCCTCTCCTCCTCTGTGCGGCGCCGGCATTGTCACTGTGGGCTCCCGGGTGTGGCTTCACAGCCAGGCACGTTCCGCGCATGCACAAACCACGCTGCGCGCTCTGACTGGGCGGGAAATCTTCTGGGACGTGTGAAACAAGCTCTGTAATAAAAACGAAAAGGTTTTATATTAAAAATGTTATTATCATGTGATGAGCGGTGGAAAGAAGGAATCCGGAGTCAGATCAATAAAATATGACTGCAGACTGGTGATGGATCCTACAAGTTTTATACATGGGAAATGCATGCGCAGATTCCTTCTCCAATCATCGGACATAGAGAAAGAACTATTGATAGAACTCACAGTGTGCAGCTATAAATCATGAGACTGACCGCCGCCTTCCCTGAAGGTGTCCTCCTTACACGAATTCTCTGTGTGACCCTAACACTAAACTCTCCCTCTATCCCCAGTCCGGTGTCCTGTAGTCTGGGAAGCAGGAGTTTACACTAACCCTCCCTGTAACCCCAACACTAACCCTCCCTGTAATCCCAACACTGACCCTCCCTGTAATCCCAACACTAACCTTCCCTGTAACCCCAACACTAACCCTCCCTGTAACCCCAACACTAACCCTCCCTGTAATCCCAACACTAACCTTCCCTGTAACCCCAACACTAACCCTCCCTGTAACCCCAACACTAACCTTCCCTGTAATCCCAACACTAACCTTCCCTGTAATCCCAACACTAACCTTCCCTGTAATCCCAACACTAACCTTCCCTGTAATCCCAACACTAACCTTCTCTGTAATCCCAACACTAACCCTCCCTGTAATCCCAACACTAACCCTCCCTGTAATCCCAACACTAACCCCCCCTGTAATCCCAACACTAACCCTCTCTGTAATCCCAACACTAACCCTCCCTGTAATCCCAACACTAACCCTTCCCTGTAATCCCAACACTAACCCTCCCTGAAATCCCAACACTAACCCTCCCTGTAATCCCAACACTAACCCTCCCTGTAATCCCAGCACTAATCCTCCCTGTAATCCCAACACTAACCCTCCCTGTAACCCCAACACTAACCTTCCCTGTAACCCCAACACTAACCTTCCCTGTAATCCCAACACTAACTCTCCCTGTCACCCCAACACTAACCCTCCCTGTAATCCCAACACTAACCCTCCCTGTAACCCCAACACTAACCTTCCCTGTAACCCCAACACTAACCTTCCCTGTAATCCCAACACTAACCCTCCCTGTAATCCCAACACTAACCCTCCCTGTAATCCCAACACTAACCCTCCCTGAAATCCCAACACTAACCCTCCCTGTAATCCCAACACTAACCCTCCCTGTAATCCCCACACTAACCCTCCCTGAAATCCCAACACTAACCCTCCCTGTAATCCCAACACTAATCCTCCCTGTAATCCCAACACTAACCCTCCCTGTAACCCCAACACTAACCTTCCCTGTAATCCCAACACTAACCTTCCATGTAACCCTAACACTAACCTTCCCTGTAACCCCAACACTAACCTTCCCTGTAATCCCAACACTGACCCTCTAAGCATTGCCACCCTTATGCAGCCCTATAATTCAGTACTTTATAGATTTGTTGGTCCATATATATATATATATATATATATATATATATATATATATATATATATATATACAGAGCAGAACTTTAACCCTTTCCTTATCTCATCTGCAGACAACTGGAATGCTGACTATTACCCTGCTGGTCATCCTCTGGTACTGCGCATCAAAGTGCACCTGTATGTGTCTGGAGGAGAGCCGGCGGGCCTATCAGATGCTGGCGGACGTGGAGAGTATTCTAGTGGAAGACGAAGCGGAGAAAGAGAAAAAGGAAGAGAAGGAGAAGTTCCTGAACGCTCTGGAGCACAATGGCGAGTATTTGGATCGGAGGATTCCCAAGTACATGGTGGACAAGGAGGAGGTGATCGTCGCTAAGCTCAAGGCAGAGGGGCCAGAAGCCGGAAACTGGAACAGTGAGACCAGCGGGAATGAAAGTGGAATTCTATAGGGTGGAAAAAAAAACACAAAAAAAAAAAGAAAGCGCGACCTCATACTGGAATTTCATCTTATAGACGATCCCATGAAAGAGGACCTGTCATCAAATATACTTTCCTTGATGAGTGCAATAGGCTCAGAATACAACACTTGGCGGGTGTATTTAGAAAAAAAAAAGAAATGACATAGTTATTCTTCCATCAACACTGCAAATTGAATGTTCTCTGGTTATATTCTCTGCGGATCGAATGTTAACTGTTGAAAAATTAGGATTTGAGTGGGGAAAATACTGCAGCATGGCCACTAGATGGAGCTGAGTGTCAAAGGAACTAAGTATGATCCTCAGCTCCATCTAGTGGTCATAAATTGGTATTTTCCCTGTTCATAATATATATTATTTTGCTCAATAACATTCAATCTGCAGAGAATATAATCTGAGAACATTCGAGGTTGCTCCAGGATGATTGGATAAACAGCTATGCAATCTTTCAATGAACACCCCCCTTAAAGTGGACTTATCATCAGTGTAACATTTCCGGGTATTTCTTACCTCTCACAGAGCCCCCCCCTGATAATACCTTCGAATGTTTGCCTCTCCAGAAGGACAGTGTCATGGACCTTGGAATGCAGAAGTGTTCCTCCTTGAAAGCTGTTACACAGTGGGGGGGGGGTCTTCTTCCCTGTCTTAAAGCTCCAGACGGCTCCATTAATCTGTGTCTGGCTATTGTGTACATTGATTGCCCCCTGGGGCTTCTGTCTCATTACACATAACAGTCCCTCCATTCAAGCTATCGGACCAATCCCACTGCTGCCACCAATGTAACGAGACCCTTGCTCGCTCGCTTCCGCTCTCCCGACACTCCTCTGCTACTATGGAGTCAGCTTGCAGATCGCAACGTCTGATGGTTCGGTCATCCAAGGCTCCGGGATCAGAACTACAGCTGTGTGCCGTTCGGAATCCATTAGAACAAACACCAGGCAGGCTGTATGTAAGTTCAAACAGAAAGACCTTTATTGGAAGTACACAACACACTTTTTAACAGAATTTGGAACATCCCGCCCCCCAACAATCTCTTTCCTATTGGTCAATTGTAAAGTACATGTAGTCCTCCTTCAGGTCCTCCTTAGCCATGCAAATGAGGACTTGAAAATGAGTCAGCAGGGATTGGTCCGATAGCTTGAATGGAGGGACTGTTATGTGTAATGAGACAGAAGCCCCAGGGGGGCAATCAATGTACACAATAGCCAGACAGGTCCATGACAGACGGCACCAATTCTTTTCAAGCATCATCCAGGGTCACCGTCTACCTCCTGGGCTGAGACACCTGCTCAGAAATGATACCTACATCTGTGTGTCTGCGCAATTATTGTCTCTTATCACCTTGTGACTGGCTACAAAGTTCCGTCTTCCACGTAATGCTAGTGGGTGGAGCCAAGAAGTGCGAGATTCGGGGGTCTGCAATATGAATCTTGGGGGGAGAGACCCTTTATAACACAGAGAGATCTTTTCAGTTTACAAATACAATGTAGCATTTTGAATGATAATATTTATAATAATGAAGAGGAATTGTTACAATGAAATATATTTATAAAATAGAATATCATACCATGTATAACTTAATATTTATTATATACAATTCTAAATATTTAAACAATGTAAAGTAAAAATAATAAAATGTTAAAATTTTCACAATTTCTGGCAGAATATTTTGTGATCTTTTCAGCAAAAAGTAGAAATGTGGTGATACTTCGAGAGCCTGCACAGATATAGGGAAAGTCCAACTTCAGCCAAACCTTAAGACCCCTTCCACACCGGTGCCGCGGTCGCGTTAGCGCTACAGTGCTGCTCATTTTAGCATCACTTTAGCGCTGTTAAGAGTCGATTTTTGGGGTGCTTTTAACCGCTTTTGAATCGCTTTTCAGGCGTTTTGGCTGTGATTGGACACGGCCGATCAGTAGGTCCCAACCGTCATTGGCCGAAGCTTGCTGACAGGCTCCTGCTGTGTACAATCGGGGGGTGCGCATGCACATATGCCCCAAATCTTGACTTTTTTTTTAATCCGCGGTGGTGAAAAAACATCAAGTGTATAAAAAAACGTGCATGTGAAACACACACTAAGAAGTGGGCTCCAGAGAGAGAGAGAGAGAAAGAAAGAAAGAAAGAAAGAAGGAGAGAGTGGGAGAGAGAGGTGGAGAAGGGGAGAGAGAGAGAGAAAGAGAGGGGGAGAAGGAGAGATTGGAAGAGAGGGGAGGGAGGGGAAGGAGAGAAGGGGAGAGGGAGAAGGGGAGAAGAACAGAGAGGGGAGAGAAAAAGAGGGGGAGAGAGAGGGGAGGGGGGGAGAGAGAGGGGGGAGGGGGAGAGAGAGAGGGGAGGGGGAGAGAGAGAGAGAGAAAGAAAGAGAGAGGGGGGAAGGAGAGAGGGGGGAGAAGAAGAGAAGGGAGAGAGAGGGGGAGAGAGAAGGAGAGGTGAGGAGAGAGAGGAAAGAGAGAGAGAGAGAGAGAGAGAGAGAGAGAGAAAGGGGAGGAAGTAACAGGGGAGAGCGAGGGGGAGAGGGAGAGAGAGAGAAGAAGGAGAGAGGGGGAGAGGGAGGGGGAGAAGGAGAGAGAGAGAGGCAGAGAAGGAGAGATGGGGAGAGAGAGAGGGGGGAGAAGAAGAGAAGGTAGAGAGAATGAGAGAGGGGGAGAAGGAGAGATGAGAAGGAGAAAGGGGGAAGAGAGAGAGAGAGAAGGGGGAGAGGGAAGTAACAGGGGGGAGGGAGCGGGAGGGGGAGAGGGAGCGAGAGGGGGAGAAGGAGTGAGAGAAAGAGAGAGGGAGGGGGAGAGAGAGAGAGGGGAGAAGGAGAGAGGGGGAGAGAGGGGAGGGAGAGAAGGGGAGAGGGAGGGGGAGAAGGATAGAGAGAGAGAGGAGAAGGAGAGATGGGGAGAGAGGGCGAGAGAGAGAAAGGGGGAGAGGGGGAAGAGAGAGAGGGGGAGGAAGTAAGAGGGGAGAGAAGGAGAGAGAGAGAAGGAGAGATGGGGAGAGAGAGGGGGAGAGAGAGAAAGGGGGAGAGGGGAGATGGGGAGAGAGAGAAGAGAGAGGGGGAGAGGAGAGAGGGGGGAGATGGAAGAGGAGAGAGGGGGAGAGGGAGAGATAAAAAGCTTCTAATGCACATTGTGAGACGCTCACAGTGTGCAGTGAAATCAGAGTAAGCCATTTCAGTTCAGGAGAGGAGGCCGGAGGGAGAATTGTGCACGGCTATCAGAATTTTTCTCATAGTAACTCTATAGAGCTATGAGATGAGACAGTTGATGTTACCACTGCTGGATACTCGGCAATGCTGAATGGAAGCAGCGGTGGTGATTTGTAAACAGTTTCTTCTGTTGATGGATATGTGAGGAAGGCGTCGATCTTCCTCTGATTGATGGCCCCGGGGGAATTCAGGAGTTGGCAGGGACAGCGGGTCCCATTCCAGAAAGGAAAGGAACATCCTATAATTAGAGAGATAATTGAAGCTCCAATATTAATGAAGATGACATTTCGGTGTGATCACTTCTGCGTCAATCATACAATTAACAGCGAGTTCCTACTCACCCCATAAATCCTGAGCGGCCGTCACCCACAATTCACCGTCCAATCCGAGGAGGAGAAGTGCCTTCATCACCCGGTCCCTCCCCCGCTCAGGATTTGCCGAAATATTAATAATAGAAGTGTGAAAAAACGCCCGCCGAAATGTGTGATCTTATAATGGACCAATTACAAAAATGTAATTATATAAGAAAGTTAATAAGAAAATTCATCAAAACATTCCCTACAAATTAAAGATCTCGTATAGTTTACTTATTAAAATATCTCTGTACACACACTATTATTATTATACATTTATATGGCGCTGACATATACCACAGTGCTGTACAGAGAACACTGAGCCAGTCACATCAGTCTCTGTACCAGAGGAGCTTACACTCTAATGTCCCCTCCCCCCCCCCCCCACAGTCACATCAGTCTCTGTACCAGAGGAGCTTACACTCTAATGTCCCCTCCCCGCAGTCACACACTATTATTATTATACATTTATATAGCTCTGACATATACCGCAGCGCTGTACAGAGAACACTGAGCCAGTCACATCAGTCTCTGGAGCAGAGGAGCTTACACTCTAATGTCCCCTCCCCCACAGTCACATCAGTCTCTGTACAGAGGAGCTTACACTCTAATGTCCCCTCCCCCACAGTCACATCAGTCTCTGTACCACAGGAGCTTACACTCTAATGTCCCCTCCCCCCCCCCCCACAGTCACATCAGTCTCTGTACAGAGGAGCTTACACTCTAATGTCCCCTCCCCGCAGTCACACACTATTATTATTATACATTTATATAGCTCTGACATATACCATAGTGCTGTACAGAGAACACTGTAGGCTCTTTTGGGGAAGTACAGCTATCTCTTTACACCAATTGACAATGGTGGAGAAATAAGAAGAACGGTGCGCAAAGAGTCGCCATTGGGCCGGACTTTAGAGGCACAGAAAACAATTTGGACGTTTAGAAAAATAACAACTTATTTAAAAAAAAAGTACATGATATAATCGGAAAATTTCCAAAATTGATAAAAAAATCATTTAAAATGATACAATTTGTACAGTGAGTCCCTTGTGCATCAACGCGTTTCACCGATAGGCTTTTATCAGGATTCAGTCAAGGTTCAAAGAAGTAACAAAAAGAAAGAGAACGAGTCTCACTGTCTTATAGTGGACTTGGCCTCATCGGTAAAGGTCCAAATGGTCAAAACGTTTTAGATCAAAGGATCTCATTGAGGCTGAGGACTGTAATGGGAAGAGGGGGCTGAGGAATCTAATGGGAAGAGGGGGCTGAGGATTCTAATGGGAAGAGGGGGCTGAGGACTGTAATGGGAAGAGGGGGCTGAGGAATCCAATGTAAAGAGGGGGCTGAGGACTCTAATGGGAAGAGGGGGCTGAGGACTCTAATGGGAAGAGGGGGCTGAGGAATCTAATGGGAAGAGGGGGCTGAGGAGTCTAATGGGAAGAGGGGGCTGAGGAATCCAATGTAAAGAGGGGGCTGAGGACTCTAATGGGAAGAGGGGGCTGAGGACTCTAATGGGAAGAGGGGGCTGAGGACTCTAATGGGAAGAGGGGGCTGAGGACTCTAATGGGAAGAGGGGGCTGAGGACTCTAATGGGAAGAGGGGGCTGAGGACTCTAATGGGAAGAGGGGGCTGAGGAATCTAATGGGAAGAGGGGGCTGAGGACTCTAATGGGAAGAGGGGGCTGAGGAATCTAATGGGAAGAGGGGGAGAGCTGAGGACTCTAATGTAAAGAGGGAGGGGGCTGAGAACTCTAATGTAAAGAGGGAGGGGGCTGAGGACTCCAATGTGAAGAGGGAGGGGGCTGAGAACTCCAATGTGAAGAGGGAGGGGGCTGAGAACTCCA
Source organism: Rana temporaria (assembly GCF_905171775.1). Taxonomy (NCBI): domain Eukaryota; kingdom Metazoa; phylum Chordata; class Amphibia; order Anura; family Ranidae; genus Rana; species Rana temporaria. Next base: position 3,415,319 of record NC_053495.1, on the reverse strand, counting down.
ATGTGAAGAGGGAGGGGGCTGAGGACTCTAATGTGAAGAGGGAGGGGGCTGAGGACTCTAATGTGAAGAGGGAGGGGGCTGAGGACTCCAATGTGAAGAGGGAAGGGGCTGAGGACTCCAATGTGAAGAGGGACAGGACTGAGAACTCTAATGTGAAGAGGAAGGGGGCTGGGGACTCCAATGTGAAGAGGGAGGGGGCTGGGGACTCTAATGTAAAGAGGGAGGGGGCTGAGAACTCCAATGTGAAGAGGGAGGGGGCTGAGGACTCCAATGTGAAGAGGGAGGGGGCTGAGGACTCCAATGTGAAGAGGGAGGGGACTGAGGACTCCAATGTGAAGAGGGAGGGGGCTGAGGACTCCAATGTGAAGAGGGAGGGGGCTGAGGACTCCAATGTGAAGAGGGAGGGGGCTGAGGACTCTAATGTGAAGAGGGAGGGGGCTGAGAACTCTAATGTGAAGAGGGAGGGGGCTGAGGACTCTAATGTGAAGAGGGAGGGGGCTGAGGACTCCAATGTGAAGAGGGAGGGGACTGAGGACTCCAATGTGAAGAGGGAGGGGGCTGAGGACTCCAATGTGAAGAGGGAGGGGGCTGAGGACTCCAATGTGAAGAGGGAGGGGGCCCGGCTGAGCACTCTAATGTGAAGAGGGAGGGGGCTGAGGACTCTAATGTGAAGAGGGAGGGGGCTGAGGACTCTAATGTGAAGAGGGAGGGGGCTGAGGACTCCAATGTGAAGAGGGGGGCTGAGGACCTTAACGTGAAAAGGGGGTATTCGGATGTGATGGGGTCCCAACTTTTGACTGGCGCGTCTCCACATATTTCGTACTTTCTAGGGGTTCCATGACTGAAGAGAAGGTGAGTTTCGCCCCTCTGGGGAATTCAGAGACACACAGAAGGTTGCCGGTGATTTGGAGATTTTTTCGGCCGGCTGATACAATTCTAACATAAAGGAAGGTGAAGGAGCCGCTCACCTGGCTGCAGGTAGAAGCGCTGAGGTGACAGCCATGGATACAATGTAATTCTAATTAATGCTCAGAGATCTCTGGCGGCTCTTCTCCTGTCTATTCAGCAAACATTTAATTATCTCAACTGTAAATCATTTAAATATCATATTAAAAAAATGAATCCATCCCCACCGGGTGCCACTCCTGTCAGCTGAGAACAGGAAACTGAGCCAAGTAAGTCGTTTGTATGGAATTTGTTAAAGATAACAAGAAAAAACAGTAAAATAGTTCCACTACAACCAGCAATAATATCCCTACTCAGCAACAATAGATCCACACCAAGCAAGGACAGACCCGTCCCCCGTAACAATAAATCCCTCTAGCAACAATAGAATCCCCCAGCAATAATAGACCCACTGCAACAAAATTCCCGCCAGCAACCATCGATCCACCTCAGGAACAATAGATACCCACCAGCAACCATCGATCCACCCCAGGAACAATAGATACCCACCAGCAACCATCGATCCACCCCAGGAACAATAGTTACCCACCAGCAACCATTGATCCACCCCAGGAACAATAGATACCCACCAGCAACCATTGATCCACCCCAGGAACAATAGATACCCACCAGCAACCATTGATACACCCCAAGAACAATAGATACCCACCAGCAACCATCGATCCACCCCAGGAACAATAGATACCCACCAGCAACCATTGATCCACCCCAGGAACAATAGATACCCACCAGCAACAATAGCTCTTTTGACAGCCAGCATTGATATAGATCCTCTAGCAGGCAGCAAAAACAGACCCCTTCCTTAACAGTAGATCCCTCAAAGCAAGAACTGACCCACAGGAACCTAAGACCATTGACAGATGCCATGTAATCTCCTGAGAGATATAAAATCATCGAATAGTGTAGGTAAATTTATTTTGTTGACTCATGGAAGTTGTGTGAGGCCCTGTACACACGAGAGGATATCCGCCGGACCGTTTCCAGCGGATAAATCCTCTGGCGGATTTGGATCTGATGGCTGTACACACCATCAGATCGAAATCCGCGCGGAATACATCCGCGGTGATGTGTCGCGCCGTCGCCACGACGATGACGAGGCAACGTGCGCGACGCTGCAAGGTAAATACTTCCACGCATGCGTCGAATCATTACGACGCATGCGAGGAGCGGACGGACTGATCCGGTGAGTCTGTACAGACGACCGGATCAGCCCGCTGGACTGGATTCCAGCGGATAGATTTTGTAGCATGCTAAGAAATTTATATCCGCTGGGAATCTGTCGCTGGATTTTTATACGCCGGGAAATGTCCGCTCGGACATACAGACGACCGGATCTATCTGCTGGAACTGATCCGCGGATAAATCCCAGCGGATAGATCCGGTCGTCTGTACGAGGCCTGAGTCTGTAATTAGGTTACTGCAGATCAGGCTGGAGGGCACTACAGGGCAGGTCTCTGGTTCCTCTCCATAGATCTAGAAGCTTGGAGAAGCTTCTGGAAGTTAGTGGGCAGAGGCCAGGTCCTGATCTGCATACTTGAGGGAATCTGGCCAATCCACAGCCAGAGGGCCTGGCAGGGTGGCTGGGTCAGCTCTTAAATATCACGGAGCCTGGTCAGCAGGGGAATTGGGTGGAAGATGGAGTGATGAGGTTGCTGTCGTGTGGCCTGGGAGGGGAACCCCCGGGCCTGGGGGCTCTGCCTACAGGAAGGAGCTGAGCAAAGGATGGAGAAGAAGCCTATGAGAAGGATCTACATTACCTTTGCGTCTGGTGCAGAAGACATCCTAGCTGGCATGGGAAGACCTGATCAGTTGGAGGCCTAAAAAGAAGTCTTGCCCAGTGCGGCAGGGAGCAAAGGACAGTGTGAGTACCTCAGCGCTCCCAGGGGCATACAAGGAGGCGTAGCATGCTTTCCAGGGATAGCATTGTGCTAAATCCCATTCCCTTTGTCACGTACCTGAAGGGAGACTGAAATGACGAGGTCGGCCCCTCTTGTTTCTTCAACCCTTTCCTGCAGGTGTAGACCCGGAAACTTGTAGCAGAGATTGCAACCTTGGAAAGGCAGAAGAACCATCAGTGAGCCGTGGCTAACAGAACTCCCATTTAATGGTGCCCTAATAGTTCCAGGTCTATTGCCACTTAGCAGAGCATGTGGCATGACACCAATAATCATTTGTCAGGGTGATGTTCTGATCACCACTGGAAGAGGGTGTTCTTTCCAATGTAAGGAACATTCTTCTCACTGATCACCAATGTAAGGAACATTCTTCTCACTGATCACCAATGTAAGGGACATTCTTCTCACTGATCACCAATGTAAGGAACATTCTTCCCACTGATCACCAATGTAAGGGACATTCTTCTCACTGATCACCAATGTAAGGGACATTCTTCTCACTGATCACCAATGTAAGGGACATTCTTCTCACTGATCACCAATGTAAGGGACATTCTTCCCACTGATCACCAATGATAGGACATTCTTCTCACTGATCACCAATGTAAGGGACATTCTTCTCACTGATCACCAATGTAAGGAACATTCTTCTCACTGATCACCAATGTAAGGAACATTCTTCCCACTGATCACCAATGTAAGGGACATTCTTCCCACCGATCACCAATGTAAGGGACATTCTTCTCACTGATCACCAATGTAAGGAACATTCTTCCCACTGATCACCAATGTAAGGGACATTCTTCTCACTGATCACCAATGTAAGGGACATTCTTCTCACTGATCACCAATGTAAGGGACATTCTTCTCACTGATCACCAATGTAAGGAACATTCTTCTCACTGATCACCAATGTAAGGAACATTCTTCCCACTGATCACCAATGTAAGGGACATTCTTCTCACTGATCACCAATGTAAGGAACATTCTTCTCACTGATCACCAATGTAAGGGACATTCTTCCTACTGATCACCAATGTAAGGGACATTCTTCCCACTGATCACCAATGTAAGGAACATTCTTCTCACTGATCACCAATGTAAGGAACATTCTTCCCACTGATCACCAATGTAAGGGACATTCTTCTCACTGATCACCAATGTAAGGGACATTCTTCCCACTGATCACCAATGTAAGGGACATTCTTCCCACTGATCACCAATGTAAGGGACATTCTTCTCACTGATCACCAATGTAAGGGACATTCTTCCCACTGATCACCAATGTAAGGGACATTCTTCTCACTGATCACCAATGTAAGGGACATTCTTCCCACTGATCACCAATGTAAGGGACATTCTTCCCACTGATCACCAATGTAAGGGACATTCTTCCCACTGATCACCAATGTAAGGAACATTCTTCCCACTGATCACCAATGTAAGGGACATTCTTCCCACTGATCACCAATGTAAGGGACATTCTTCTCACTGATCACCAATGTAAGGGACATTCTTCTCACTGATCACCAATGTAAGGAACATTCTTCTCACTGATCACCAATGTAAGGGACATTCTTCCCACTGATCACCAATGTAAGGGACATTCTTCTCACTGATCACCAATGTAAGGGACATTCTTCCCACTGATCACCAATGTAAGGGACATTCTTCTCACTGATCACCAATGTAAGGGACATTCTTCCCACTGATCACCAATGATAGGACATTCTTCCCACTGATCACCAATGTAAGGGACATTCTTCCCACTGATCACCAATGTAAGGAACATTCTTCTCACTGATCACCAATGTAAGGGACATTCTTCTCACTGATCACCAATGTAAGGGACATTATTCCCACTGATCACCAATGTAAGGGACATTCTTCCCACTGATCACCAATGTAAGGGACATTCTTCCCACTGATCACCAATGTAAGGGACATTCTTCCCACTGATCACCAATGTAAGGGACATTCTTCCCACTGATCACCAATGTAAGGGACATTCTTCTCACTGATCACCAATGTAAGGGACATTCTTCCCACTGATCACCAATGTAAGGGACATTCTTCTCACTGATCACCAATGTAAGGAACATTCTTCTCACTGATCACCAATGTAAGGGACATTCTTCCCACTGATCACCAATGTAAGGGACATTCTTCTCACTGATCACCAATGTAAGGGACATTCTTCCCACTGATCACCAATGTAAGGGACATTCTTCTCACTGATCACCAATGTAAGGAACATTCTTCTCACTGATCACCAATGTAAGGGACATTCTTCTCACTGATCACCAATGTAAGGAACATTCTTCCCACTGATCACCAATGTAAGGAACATTCTTCTCACTGATCACCAATGTAAGGGACATTCTTCCCACTGATCACCAATGTAAGGGACATTCTTCTCACTGATCACCAATGTAAGGAACATTCTTCCCACTGATCACCAATGTAAGGGACATTCTTCCCACTGATCACCAATGTAAGGAACATTCTTCTCACTGATCACCAATGTAAGGGACATTCTTCTCACTGATCACCAATGTAAGGGACATTCTTCCCACTGATCACCAATGTAAGGAACATTCTTCTCACTGATCACCAATGTAAGGGACATTCTTCCCACTGATCACCAATGTAAGGGACATTCTTCTCACTGATCACCAATGTAAGGAACATTCTTCTCACTGATCACCAATGTAAGGGACATTCTTCTCACTGATCACCAATGTAAGGAACATTCTTCCCACTGATCACCAATGTAAGGAACATTCTTCCCACTGATCACCAATGTAAGGAACATTCTTCTCACTGATCACCAATGTAAGGGACATTCTTCCCACTGATCACCAATGTAAGGGACATTCTTCTCACTGATCACCAATGTAAGGGATATTCTTCTCACTGATCACCAATGTAAGGAACATTCTTCTCACTGATCACCAATGTAAGGGACATTCTTCCCACTGATCACCAATGTAAGGGACATTCTTCTCACTGATCACCAATGTAAGGGACATTCTTCTCACTGATCACCAATGTAAGGAACATTCTTCTCACTGATCACCAATGTAAGGGACATTCTTCTCACTGATCACCAATGTAAGGAACATTCTTCTCACTGATCACCAATGTAAGGGACATTCTTCTCACTGATCACCAATATAAGGGACATTCTTCCCACTGATCACCAATGTAAGGGACATTCTTCTCACTGATCACCAATGTAAGGGACATTCTTCTCACTGATCACCAATGTAAGGGACATTCTTCTCACTGATCACCAATGTAAGGGACATTCTTCTCACTGATCACCAATGTAAGGAACATTCTTCCCACTGATCACCAATGTAAGGGACATTCTTGAAAAGCATGTATTCTATGTGGCACAGGTACAAAATTCCTACATTGCCCAACGTATGTTTCGTCACACGGCGCCTTCATTGATAATCTTTTTTAGCCGGCTCCTCCCTTATTTATTCTTCTTCTCACAATCTTCTTATTAGTATGACTAACTGTTCTATCCACCAAAATCAATAGATACATATGAGGGAAATCAGACGATAACGGTCAGACCAAAACCTGACGCCGCCTCAGCCGATATGCTCCAATGTTCCTCCTGAAGGGGGCAACCCCACCCCCCACAATGTCCTCGGGAGGAAAAGGTAAAACGACGAACATCGCCTCCTTCATCAAAGAACACTTCAACATTGTTGGGAACTCCATTCTTGTGATGGTTCTTCTCGGGTTGGAGAAACTCATGGACCTGGAATTTCGATGTCCCGCTGACAGAGTCCTGGCGATCGTCTACAGCTTGGTGTTCCTCGTCGTCCCGACTCTAATTGTCGGGGTTGTGGCGTGCTATTTAAGCCCGGAAGGGATGTGCTGCAAAACCGGAAAAAGAGGGAACAGCGCAGAAATCAGAGGCGGTACCGAGGAGGGCGACAGCGCAATCAACGTCGAATCCAATAAGTCCTTCCAAAATCTGGAAATGGTGGAAACAAAGACTGAAACCAAGAGCGCAAAGTGCGGAGGCTGCTGTGCCAATGTGCAGAGTCGTTTTTTTGAAATTAAGGTGGTCGTGCTTTGGGTACTGATTGTAATCACAGATGGACGATACGGGGATTGCTTGGTGAAGTCCGTGGATGAGCTGATAGAAATAAAAAATTCAAATATCTCTCATAAAGAACTTCTGATGAGCTGGACAGAAGTACGAAGTAATTACCTAATAAATTTGTCCCAGGTAAGTACACCACACTATTCATATTATTATGTAGCGAGGTCCAGGGGTGCCCAGAGGCCTAATGGAGACCTCCAGAGTTAGGGACTAGCTGACATCCTTCTATGTAGAATGGGTTCAGGGCCCATCCTAGGCAGGGTGCACAGGGTGCATTGCACCCAGGCGCCTCCAGAGCTGGGGGCGCCGAACATCTAACAGACTCTCTAACAGAAGCACTCTCTGTGTCCATCAGAGAGCCCCCCTCCAGGTCCCAATAAAGTACTCTGCTTCTCCTCCTGTATTTGGTTTATTGTTAAGAGATCATGTAAGGACCCCGGGGTAATGAAGACTTTGTGGGGGAGCATCTCTGTGGTTGAGTCATCGCCATAGAAACATTTTTAAAGGGGGGGTTAGTAAAATGATGACACCCATGTGGGGACGCCAGAAATATTTCTGCACCCAGGCGCCTGTGACCCTAGGATTGGCCCTGAGTGGGTTACAAGGCATGGAGGATTCATGGGCGCCAGACGCTTCTTGAATGCAAAGAGATTTATTGTCTCCCTAACCAGAACTGTGGGAGAGAGGGTTGGGGCCAGGACACCCTTCTGAGTCTTCTATAGGAAGACAGCCATGCAGGGAAAGGCTTCCAGCAAGACACCACATCTGCATGAGCAGGATCTCTGTCTCCCATGGCAACAGTCTTGTAACAGTTCCTAACACTAAGTTGTAATGAGCTTCTTTACTTCCTCTACAATCTCCTCTTGTAGATCTTCACTCATCTGAGCTCCCAGTCTTTCACTAGACTTGTTGATCTACTGCCACCGGATCTCCTGAGCCCTTCCAACCTTCTCACTCAGTATCTTCCTCAAGAGTCACCCCCGCTTCCCTGCTGGGTCCCTAGCTTGGCATTCACAGATACTCCTCAAGCGTCACCTCACTGGCCTGCTTGGTCCCTAGCTTGGCACACAAGGCTGCTCTGCAAGAGTTACCCTTAACTTCCCTGCTGGGTCTCTAGCTTGGCATTCACAGATACTCCTCAAGCGTCACCTCACTGGCCTGCTTGGTCCCTAGCTTGGCACACAAGGCTGCTCTGCAAGAGTTACCCTTAACTTCCCTGCTGGGTCTCTAGCTTGGCATTCACAGATACTCCTCAAGCGTCACCTCACTGGCCTGCTTGGTCCCTGGCTTGGCACACAAGGCTGCTCTGCAAGCGTCACCCCTGCTGGTTGGGTCCCTGGCTTGACACCTTGCTGAAATTTCCCAATTCTCTTGGTGAGAATACTGCTCCAGTACTTGATTCAGCTACTTACGGTGGTCCCTGGTAATAAGGTGGTTGGTCCCTTTAGTGACGACAGCTTCCCTTCTACCTCCGACCACAACATGTTCTCCAGCCAGCAAAACCGTTACTTCTGGTTCGCACCAGAACCTGGGGGAACCTGAGAAAATTTTGGCCCCGAGTCCCGAACTCCACTGAAGTCTATGGGAGCCGAACATGAAAAATTCAAAGTGCCCACTTTTCTCAATCAATCAACATCCCCTGTGCGGGCAAGCATGGTCCTCCCTCTCACTCTGTAGTACATCTGTGGGAACGAGGCCTAAAGGATGACATTGTTGAACATGTAGAGGACTAGAAGGTTGTACATCAGATCTGCAGCCGGGATATAACCACATCTGGAATTACATTGCATTGAAAAAGTATTCATACCCCTTGAAATTTCCCACATTTTCTCATGTTACAACCAAAAAGGTAAATGTATTTTATTGGGATTTTATGTGAGAGACACAAAGTGGCACATAATTGTGAAGTGGAAGGAAAATGATACAAATAAATATGTGAAAAGTGTGGGGGGGAGGGGCATTTGTATTGCGCCCCCCGGAGTCAATACTTTGTAGAACCCACTTTCTCTACCAGTTATTTTGGGGGTGTCTCTACCAGCTTTGCACATCTAGAGAGGGACATTCCTGCCCATTCTTCTTTGTAAAATATCTCAAGCTCTGTCAGATTGGAGGGAGAGCGTCTGTGATCAGCAATTTTCAAGTCTTGCCACAGATTCTCAATGGGATTTAGGTCTGGACTGTGACTGGGCCATTCTAACACATGAATATGTCTCCATCCATCTTCTCATCAACTCTGACCAGCTTCCCTGTCCCTGCTGAATCCCCACCACATGATGCTGCCACCACCATGTTTCACGGTGGGAATGGTGTGTTCAGGGTGTAGCGGTCTCCCTCAACTTCCAAGGGCCTGATGGTGGGTGATCCCCAGAGTCGGCGAAAACTGCCATTTCTCCTCAGAGTGCAGGTTGCTAGGTATATTGGGTGTGGTGCAAGGTGGACGCTAGTCACTTTTTGTAAAATTGAACTAAGAGAGATTTATTTCAGGAACGGTGGGGAGAGAGGGTTAGGGCACAGGACACCCTACACTATGAGACTGCTTGGTTTCCTGCAACAATCGCTGCGATTCCTGTCTGGTATGGAAAATTGCAAACTATAACCCAAGCAAAATAACTTTTTAGAGTATCCCTATAAGCATACAAACCTTTGTCAATGTTCATTTACTAGGAAGGTTAGGTAGTGTGTGCATGTGTTGTATGCAATATCTGTAATACTCTGTATGTTTTGTATTGTTTCTCTACAGTTGTACGTAGTTTGTATATATAGCGTTCTCGTTTAATAAAAGCACATAGTATACTACAGAGAGTTCTCCTTCAATGCAAAGTAACCTTGAAGGGACAAAGCAAAACTAGAAGTACTAAAAGGTCTTCACACGGGTGAAATGGGTGAAATGGGCCTTGCTAATGTAAGCTTTTCTTTCTTTGCAGATTGTTGGCCTTCTAGTGATTCTGCTGGTAATGATTGTGATTGTGTTCTTCGAATCGAGGATCTACTCCATTCTCTCATCATTCGGGTGCAAATGTGGGTCGGAATCGAAATCAGAGAGGTCTAGGAGGAAGAATGAAGACAATTTGCTCCAGATCACGGAGGACATCTTACAGGAAGAAGCCAGGCAGAGGCAGAAGGAGTTTGTAATGACTCTACTTAGCGGAGAAGACTGGGCGTCTTACGACCCGGGATCACCCAAAGCCTTGGAGGAACTGGGGAAAATCACAGCCAAATGGAAAGAAGAAGTAAAGAGACAATTGGAAGGTACGGGGCTGAGCTGGTCATGGCCGGACTGGGCCAAGGCAGGAGAAGCACCTTACTTGGGCACCGTGATAAATGGGGGACTCCTAAGGAAGGAGGATCTGCTGCCTCCTCATCCTCCAGCTGAACCCTGAAACCTCAAACCAAAAGACTTGATGATTACACTCATAAGGGAGCCGAAAGGAGCACCCAATGACCATCTGAAGAGCCCAAAAGTCCTTTATTAACATTTGACCTCCAGAAGGTTTTACCCCCCTTCATGACCAGGCAATCATTTTTATATTCGGCACTGCACTACTTTAACCACTTCAGCCCCGGACCATTTGACTGGCCAAAGACCAGAGCACTTTTTGCGATTCGGCGCTGCGTCGCTTTAACTGACAATTGCGCGGTTGTGCGATGCGGCTCCCAAACAAAACTGACATCCTTTTTTTCCCCCACAAATAGAGCTTTCTTTTGGTGGTATTTTATCACCTCTGCGGTTTTTATTTTTTGCGTTATAAACAAAAATAGAGCGACAATTTAAAAAAAAAATTCAATATTTTTTTACTTTTTGCTATAATAAATATCCCCCCCAAAATATATAAAAAATCATTTTTTTCCTCAGTTTAGGCCGATACGTATTCTTCTAGATATTTTTGGTAAAAAAAAATTGCAATAAGCGTTTATTGATTGGTTTGCGCAAAATTTATAGCGTTTACAAAATAGGGGATAATTTTATGGCATTTTTTAATTAATAATTTTTTTTTTACTACTTATGGCGGCGATTTTTCTGTGACTGCGACATTACGGCTGACACATCAGACACTTTTGACACATTTTTGGGACCATTGTCATTTTCACAGCAAAAAGTGCTATAAAAATGCACTGATTACTGTGAAAATGACACTGGCAGTGAAGGGGTTAACCAATAGGGGGCACTGTAGGGGTTAAGTGTGTACTAAGGGAGTGATTATTACTGTGGGGGGGGGATGGGCTACCTGTGACACGACACTGATCACTGCTCCCGATGACAGCGAGCTGTGATCAGTGTCCTGTCACTAGGAAAAACGGGGAAATGCCTTGTTTACATCAGCATTTCCCGATCAGACGATCGCAGTTATCCCCGCGGACATCGAGTCCGTAGGACCCGCGGTCACACTCACGTAGAGCTCGCGCCCACAATGCCACGTCTTAAAGGGCAACGTATATATACGTTAATCTGCCCAGCCGTGCCATTCTGCCGACGTATATCGGCGTGAGCCGGTCTGCAAGCAATTAAAGTGTGGAATAAATATCTGTATACAGCTTTCAGTCTGGAGCCAGAAATGTTTTAAAGATATAAAAGTCTATAAAGATTTCTATTGTTTTTTTAATTTTTAATTTAATCTTTCTTTATTGAGTTTTTTCTTTACAGATAACATATTATTAAAATTTACTAAGACATAAAACATTGATACATTTCTATGATTATTTATATTTTAGGTGGTGGCTTCCTAACCACTTAAGCCCCGGACCTTTAGGCAGGTAAAGGACCCGGACAGTTTTTGCGATTCGGCGCTGCGTCGCTTTAACTGACAATTGCGCGGTCGTGCGACGTGGCTCCCAAACAATATTGCCGTCCTTTTTTCCCCACAAACAGAGCTTTCTTTTGGTGGTATTTGATCACCTCGGCAGTTTTTATTTTTTGCGCCATAAACAAAAATAGAGCGACAATTTTGAAAAAAATGCAATATTTTTTCCTTTTTGCTATAATAAATATCCCCCAAAAATATATAAAAAAAATATTTTTTCCTCAGTTTAGGCCGATACGTATTCTTCTACCTATTTTTGGTAAAAAAAAAATCACAATAAGCGTTTATCGATTGGTTTGTGCAAAATGTATAGCGTTTACAAAATAGGGGATAGTTTTATTGCATTTTTATTAATATTTTTTTTTTACTACTAATGGCGGCGATTTTTTCGTGACCGCGACATTATGGCGGACACATCAGACAATTTTGGCACATTTTTGGGACAATTGTCATTTTCACAGCAAAAAATGCTATAAAAATGCACTGATTACTGTGAAAATGGCAGTTGCAGTTTGGGAGCTAACCACTAGGGGGCGCTGAAGGGGTTAAGTGTGACCTCATGTGTGTTTCTAACTGTAGGGGGGCTGGACGTGTGACATCATTGATCATGTTTCCCTATAAAAGGAAACACACGATCAATGACAGCGCCACAGTGAAGAACGGGGAAGCTGTGTTTACACTCACCTCTCCCCGTTCTTCAGCTCCGGGGACCGATCGCGGGACTCCATCGGCGATCGGGTCCCGCGGCCGTGGTCACGGAGCAACGGACCGGGCGCGCCCGCGACCCACGGCTGGGCACTTAAAGAGGACATACAGGTACGTGCCATTCTGCCGACGTATATGTGCAGGAGGCGGTCCTTAAGCGGTTAAAGCAGAAGTTTCGCCCAATTTTTTTTTAAAAGCCAGGAACTACAAACACTGCAGCTGCTGACTTGACTGACTGGACACTTACCAGTCCAGCGCGCCCGCGATGTAGGCAGCCAGGGTCGAGCACTCGCACGTCCCTCGGCTGCACCCGCCACCATCCTCGGTGAGGGAATCGGGAAGTGAAGCGTTGCGGCGAGTAGCGCGGCGCGCCATCACTGGTCCCCGCTCTTTCCTGGGAACAGTGAGTTTCCCAGAAGACAGCCGGGGGGGGGGGGGGGGGTTGGCTTCGAGGCGTGTCTTCTGCAAGAGCCTGTTCCCGGAAGTGGGTGCAAATACCTTAGACAGGTATCTGCACCCCCCTGAAAGGTGCCAAATGTCACACAGGAGGGGGGGAGGCTTACGAAAAGCGAAAAAACACTTTTTGTGTGAACCTCCGCTTTAATTCATTCAGATTTTTTCGGACGGATGCCTTTTTTTTAACAAAACAAAATAAATAAAAACTAATTTCCGGAGTAACTAAATAACATTTATTTTTCGGGGGCGAAAACGAAATTCCGAAACGAAATATTGCGCATGTCTAGAAAGAATATTCGATATCGTACAAATAGCCCGTCCAATGGCTGCACTTCCTTATGACTCCAATCCTTCCTGCGCGTGTTGGCCGCATTCCAGAGATCACCTGAAGATACGATAGAAGCCGCGTGTTTATATAGTATTAAATAGCCGGTGATCCCGGGTACTACCCATCCCCTCCCCCCACAGTCCCTGCCACCAGACGGTTGGTGTATTGTTTGCCATGGGTGGTGATGTTGTTTGTGTCGCTAACCAGAACCTACATCAACAATGTATTGTCTATATGAATTAAATATTTTTTTTATCAATTACTGTTTAAGAAATCTTTTTCTGCTAAAAAAAAAACCCGGGCAGTGGCAGATGGTGCTCAAGATTTTTGGGGGGGCGCAAACGGAAAAAAAAAAGAAAAAACAATTGCAGCCTCACTGTGCCCATCAAATGCAGCCACGGTGCCATCAATTGTCACCACTGTGCCCATCAATTGTCACCACTGTGCCATCAATTGTCACCACTGTGCCATGCCATCAAACACAGCCACTGTGCCATCAATTGTCACCACTGTGCCCATCAATTGTCACCACTGTGCCATCAATTGTCACCACTGTGCCATGCCATCAAACACAGCCACTGTGCCATCAATTGTCACCACTGTGCCATGCCATCAAACGCAGCCACTGTGCCATCAATTGTCACCACTGTGCCATGCCATCAAACGCAGTCACTGTGCCCATCAATTGTCACCACTGTGCCATGCCATCAAACACAGTCACTGTGCCCATCAATTGTCACCACTGTGCCATGCCATCAAACACAGCCACTGTGCCATCAATTGTCACCACTGTGCCCATCAATTGTCACCACTGTGCCATCAATTGTCACCACTGTGCCATGCCATCAAACACAGCCACTGTGCCATCAATTGTCACCACTGTGCCATGCCATCAAACACAGCCACTGTGCCATCAATTGTCACCACTGTGCCCATCAATTGTCACCACTGTGCCATCAATTGTCACCACTGTGCCATGCCATCAAATGCAGTCACTGTGCCCATCAATTGTCACCACTGTGCCATGCCATCAAACGCAGTCACTGTGCCCATCAATTGTCACCACTGTGCCATGCCATCAAACACAGCCACTGTGCCATCAATTGTCACCACTGTGCCATGCCATCAAACACAGCCACTGTGCCATCAATTGTCACCACTGTGCCCATCAATTGTCACCACTGTGCCCATCAATTGTCACCACTGTGCCCATCAATTGTCACCACTGTGCCATCAATTGTCACCACTGTGCCATGCCATCAAATGCAGTCACTGTGCCCATCAATTGTCACCACTGTGCCATGCCATCAAACGCAGTCACTGTGCCCGTCAATTGTCACCACTGTGCCATGCCATCAAACGCAGTCACTGTGCCCATCAATTGTCACCACTGTGTCATGCCATCAAATGCAGTCACTGTGCCCATCAATTGTCACCACTGTGTGCCATGCCATCAAACGCAGTCACTGTGCCATCAATTGTCACCACTGTGCCCATCAATTGTTACCACTGTGCCCATCAATTGTTACCACTGTGCCCATCAATTGTTACCACTGTGCCCATCAATTGTAGCCACTAGGGATGAGCTTCGAGTTCGAGTCGAACTCATGTTCGACTCGAACATTGCCTGTTCGCCTGTTCGGCGAACAACGAACAATTAGGGGTGTTCGCGGGAAATTCGAAAAGCCGCGGAACACCCTGTTAAAGTCTATGGGAGAAATCTAAAGTGCTTGTTTTAAAGGCTAATATACAAGTTATTGTCTTCCCCCTTGCTGGGCTTCCCCTGTGACGTAGCAGAGGGTGCGTCAGAGGGGGCGGGGTCACGTGACGGGTGGCTCTGCCTCCTCTATATAAGAAATGTCACAGCTTCAGCCGCTCATTCGCTGGGCTGTGTCCAGCGGTGAGAGGAGGTCGGCGATGCTGCGCTCTGGATGGATGGATCTTCTCATCGCTGGACCGGAGATCACCCGCACCCGTCGCTGGATACAGACAACATTGGAGCAGGAAGCCGGGACCGAGTGGATTACCACCGCTTTTTTCTATGGTTTGTGTCTGTGTGTTTTTTTAACTATTTACACTTCCTTCGTGAAATGGTAGAGGTACAATGTACCCCATTACCAATTCACATAGGGGAGGGCCAGGATCTGGGGGTCCCCTTTGTTAAAGGGCTCTTCCAGATTCTGATAAGCCCCCCGCCCGCAGACCCCCACAACCACCGGGCAAGGGTTGTGGGGATGAGGCCCTTGTCCCCATCAACATGGGAACATCCTCCCCATGTTGAGGGTATGTGGCCTGGTGCAGTTCAGGAGGGGGGGCGCACTCTGTCCCCGCTCTTTTCTGCGGCCGGCCAGGTTAACGTGCTCTGATAAGGGGTCTGGTGTGAATTTTTGGGGGAACTCCACGCCATTTTTCATTTTTATTTGGGGTGGAGTTCCCCTTAAAATCCACACCAGACCTGAAGGGCCTGGAATGGATATTTGGGGGTACCCCCACGCTATTTTTTTTTTATGAATGGATTCGCTCTGAATTGCCAGAGCCGACAATTCATTAGAGCCGCAAAGCCGATTTTAAAATACTTTTTTTCCTTTCAGAAATGACGCTTTGTGCAGGGACAGTTCTATGTACGGGAAACATGCGCTATTTCACATGCATACTTTACATCCCCCCTAGGTACGAAATTTAAAGGAATATTTCACTTTTATTGTTTCGCTTTTAGCATTATTAAATTATTAAATATCTTCTCCCGCCCTCGATGAAGCTTCAGCCAATCAGGTTACCGGTAACCAGAACCGGTGAACCTGATTGGCTGAGACGCCTGTCAGTCTTATCCAAGGAACGCACCGCCGGTACGTCCATAGAATAAGCATTCAGGAAGCCGACTACAGCCTGAGGCTCTGATAGGCACTTCCACACAGCCAACCAGCTGGCGTTATTCAGCTGGCCGGCGCTCAGCATCCGACCATCTGAATAGTGGGCGGCAGCGGGGAAAATACATAGATTCATGCAATGCAAGAATCTATGTATTTCAGTGGCTGTGCGAGAGCCAGAGGGGGCGGCGCTCCGGCGCCCTCTATGGACGAACCGCCATGTGACCCCGGGGAAACTTGTACATTTTTCTGTATAATATTGGGGTGTGCAGCTTTGTCAGCTCACATATGTGTCCTTGGAGTCCATGTAAAGGAAATCCAATGAGGAGGGAGGTGCGGTGGTCGAGGGGCGTATTCTGGGAATGTTGCGGAGGTTGAGGCGCCATGATTTGGACAGGGATTGGATGTGGGCAGTTCAGAGTCTGAGGTTACCCCTAGCAACCCGGCATGTGGGGACAGAATTGCTCTTGGCTGATAAAACATATAATTGCACATGAAAAGCACGTCCTGTTCTCTCTGCCACAGGTTCCTACATCACCCGATGCACCACGCATGTTCCTTCCAGAGCTTCACCCTTATTTATTCTTCTCACATCCATCTTATAGTGACTGACTCTTCTATCCACCAAAATCAACACATACATAGAGAATCAGGACTTCATCAGACGCAAGAGGCCACCAATGTAAGGGACATTCTTCCCACTGATCACCAATGTAAGGAACATTCTTCTCACTGATCACCAATGTAAGGGACATTCTTCCCACTGATCACCAATGTAAGGAACATTCTTCCCACTGATCACCAATGTAAGGGACATTCTTCCCACTGATCACCAATGTAAGGGACATTCTTCCCACTGATCACCAATGTAAGGGACATTCTTCCCACTGATCACCAATGTAAGGGACATTCTTCTCACTGATCACCAATGTAAGGGACATTCTTCCCACTGATCACCAATGTAAGGGACATTCTTCCCACTGATCACCAATGTAAGGGACATTCTTCCCACTGATCACCAATGTAAGGGACATTCTTCCCACTGATCACCAATGTAAGGGACATTCTTCCCACTGATCACCAATGTAAGGGACACTCTTCTCACTGATCACCAATGTAAGGGACACTCTTCTCACTGATCACCAATGTAAGGGACATTCTTCTCACTGATCACCAATGTAAGGAACATTCTTCCCACTGATCACCAATGTAAGGGACATTCTTCTCACTGATCACCAATGTAAGGGACATTCTTCCCACTGATCACCAATGTAAGGGACATTCTTCCCACTGATCACCAATGTAAGGGACATTCTTCCCACTGATCACCAATGTAAGGGACATTCTTCTCACTGATCACCAATGTAAGGAACATTCTTCTCACTGATCACCAATGTAAGGGACATTCTTCTCACTGATCACCAATGTAAGGGACATTCTTCCCACTGATCATCAATGTAAGGGACATTCTTCTCACTGATCACCAATGTAAGGGACATTCTTCTCACTGATCACCAATGTAAGGGACATTCTTCTCACTGATCACCAATGTAAGGAACATTCTTCTCACTGATCACCAATGTAAGGAACATTCTTCTCACTGATCACCAATGTAAGGGGCATTCTTCCCACTGATCACCAATGTAAGGAACATTCTTCCCACTGATCACCAATGTAAGGGACATTCTTCTCACTGATCACCAATGTAAGGGACATTCTTCCCACTGATCACCAATGTAAGGAACATTCTTCTCACTGATCACCAATGTAAGGGACATTCTTCCCACTGATCACCAATGTAAGGGACATTCTTCCCACTGATCACCAATGTAAGGGACATTCTTCCCACTGATCACCAATGTAAGGGACATTCTTCTCACTGATCACCAATGTAAGGGACATTCTTCTCACTGATCACCAATGTAAGGAACATTCTTCTCACTGATCACCAATGTAAGGAACATTCTTCCCACTGATCACCAATGTAAGGGACATTCTTCCCACTGATCACCAATGTAAGGGACATTCTTCTCACTGATCACCAATGTAAGGAACATTCTTCTCACTGATCACCAATGTAAGGGACATTCTTCCCACTGATCACCAATGTAAGGAACATTCTTCCCACTGATCACCAATGTAAGGGACATTCTTCCCACTGATCACCAATGTAAGGGACATTCTTACATTATTATCGTGGGGGGTAATGTGTAGAAACTACTACATAGTTACTCTTGGTTGTTACCATAACCCCGCCTTGCACATGAAAAGCTTGTATTCTCTTTGGCACAAGTACAAAATTCCTCCATTGCCCAACACATTACAGTAATTATGTTTCTTCGCACGGCTTCTCCTTTATTTATTCTTCTCACATTCCTTTTATTGGTATGAATTGCTGTTCTTTCCAAAAAAATCAATAGACACATATAAAAGTGAAAGCGGCGATAATGGTCAGACCAAAACCTGACGCCGGATCAGCCGCTGTGCTCCAAAGTTCCTCCTGAGTAGGAAGACCCCATCCCCCACAATGTTCTCGGGACAGAAAGGTAAAATGAAGAACGTCGCCTCCTTCATCAAAGAAAACGTCAACATCGTTGAGAACTCCATTCTCGGTATCGTTCTTCTCGGGTTGGAGAAACTCATGGACCTGGAATTTACGTGTCCCGCTGACGAAGGCCTGGGGATCGGCTACAGCTTGGTGTTCCTCATCGTCCCGACTCTAATTGTCGGATTTGTGGCGTGCTATTTTATCCAGGAAGGGCTGTACGGCAAAGCCAGAAAAAAAGGGAACAGCGCAGAGATCAGAGGCGGTACCGAGGAGGGCGACACTGCAATCAACGTCCAATCAAATTTAGAAACATCGGAAACAAAGACTGAAACCAAGAACGCAAAGTGCGGGATCTGCTGCGCAAAAACTTTTTTTGTAATTAAGGTCGTTGTGGCCTGGATACTGATTGTACTGACCGACGGGCGATACGGCGACTGCTTCGTGAGGTCCGTGGATGAGAGGATAAAAAACCCTCATTACTCTGCGCTGAGCGCGAAAGAAATACTAAATAATTACTTGACACATTTGTTCCAGGTAAAGACATTTTTCATCTCTGAGAATATTGAGGCATCACATCAGTCTCTGTACAGAGGAGCTTACACTCTAATGTCCCCTCCCCCCCACAGTCACATCAGTCTCTGTACAGAGGAGCTTACACTCTAATGTCCCCTCCTCCCACATCACATCAGTCTCTGTACAGAGGAGCTTACACTCTAATGTCCCCTCCCCCCACAGTCACATAAGTCTCTGTACCAGAGGAGCTTACACTCTAATGTCCCCTCCCCACATCGGACACTTTTGACACCATTTTGGGACCATTGTCATTTATACAGCCATCAGTGCTATAAAAATGCACTGCTTACTGTAAAAATTACACTGGCAGTAAAGGGGTTAACCTGTAGGGGGCACTGAAGGGGATAAGTGTGTCCTAGGGAGTGATTCTAACTGTAAGGGGGCGTACTTACGAGTGACACGTCACTAAACGCTGCTCCGGATGACAGGGAGCAGAAGATCAGTGACATGGCAAGGGAAGGACGGGGAGACCTCTCCCCATTCTTCAGCTCTGTGACCCGATCGCAGGACACAGGCGGACATCGAGTCCCTGGGTCCCACGGGCACTTGCGATAGATCTTCATCGGTTTAGGCCAATGTTTATTCTTCTACATTCTCCTGTACATACTGCCCCCACCATACCCTCCACACTCCTCTCCTGTACATACCGCCCACTGTCATACCCTCCACACTCCTCTCCTGTACATACCGCCCACTGTCATACCCTCCACACTCCTCTCCTGTACATACTGTAACCCAACCTTACCATCCACACTACTCTCCTGTACATACTGTCCCCACCATACCCCCACACTCCTCTCCTGTACATACTGCCCTTATCATACCCTCCACACTCCTCTCCTGTACATACTGCCCCCATCATACCCTCCACACTCCTCTCCTGTACATACTGCCACCACCATACCCTCCA
The DNA here is from genome assembly GCF_905171775.1 of Rana temporaria. Lineage (NCBI taxonomy): Eukaryota > Metazoa > Chordata > Amphibia > Anura > Ranidae > Rana > Rana temporaria. The sequence continues at coordinate 3,395,143 of NC_053495.1, read as the reverse complement.
CATTACCCCCCTGTACATACTGCCCCCATCATACCCTCCAAACCCCTCTCCTGTACATACTGCCCCCATCATACCCTCCACACTTCTCTCCTGTACATACCGCCCACTGTCATACCCTCCACACTCCTCTCCTGTACATACTGCCCCCATCATACCCTCCATACACCTGTCCAGTACATAGTGCCCACTGTCATACCCTCCACACTGCTCTCCTGTACATACTGCCCCCATCATACCCTCCACACTCCTCTCCTGTACATAGTGCCCACTGCCATACCCTCCACCCTCCTCTCCTGTACATACTGCCCCTATCATACCCTCCACACTCCTCTCCTGTACTTACTGCCCCCATCATACCCTCCACACACCTGTCCAGTACATAGTGCCCCCATCATACCCTCCACCCTCCTTTCCTGTACATACTGCCCCATCATACCCTCCACACTCCTCTCCTGTACATAGTGCCCACTGCCATACCCTCCACACTTGTCTCCTGTACATACAGCCCCCATCATACCCTCCACATTTCTCTCCCTCACCTGCACACCCTTCCCACTTATATATCATCCATTCTTCTCCCTTACGCCTCTTACCCACAAAAACAGTTCTTAAAAACGATATTTAATATCCTGAATGTTACCAGCTCTAGAATGGAGACACTTTTGTTTAGTCCTCTTATTTGTTCTGCCCATTATTAGGACTCATCTCATTTTGTGATTACTACTGTGATGTATAGAGGAACATCGGGCATCTAAGCTACTTTGTTGCTGGCAGAGGTCTACTGTTGCTGGTGGGATATCTATTTCTACTTGGGGGAAGTATTTTGTTGCTTGGAAATTTGTTGCAGGGGAGGTCTGCTACTGCTGTGGGATTTTATGTTGCTGGAGGGGAGGGGGGGGGGTCTGTTGTTGTTGGGGGGATCTCTTGTTGCTGGGGGAATATATTGTTGATGGCTACAGGGGATTTATTTGATTTATCCTTTCTTGTTATCATCAACACTAAAAGTTTCTGCAGTCCGCCGTGTTTAGAAGAGGCCAGGACCGATCCTAGGCAGGGTGCACAGGGTGCTTTGCACCCAGGCGCCCTGCAGAGGTGGAGGGGCGCCGAAGTGGCAGAGTTCTCCCCTCCCTCCTTCTCGCCTTGTTTGTGTCCGTCCAGAACTAGTGTTCTGAGCATAGGTGTGTGTCCGTCCAGAATTGATATCAGTGGCGGCTGGTGCTCAAAATTTTTGGGGGGGCGCAAACGAAAAAAAACAAAAAAACAATTGCAGCCTCACTGACACGTACCTTGGGAGTGAGCCTGACGTGCAGAGGGAGACCTCTCGTACCGTCCTGGTTCTGGGATCACTGGGGTTGAGACAGTGGCCGTAGGAGCACAGTGGGGTATGAGTGCCTGCAGAGTCTCTGAGATTGGAGATGAAGTCTAATGAGAAGGGCTGGAGAGCTGTAGGTGCAGGTCAGCTGGATGCAGATCAGCGGATGCAGATTAACTGGTTAGCAGGATGCTGGTCAGCGGGATGCAGATCAGCGGATGCCGATTAACTGGTTAGCAGGATGCTGGTCAGCGGGATGCAGGTCAGCGGATGCAGGTCTGCGGACGCAGATCACCGGATGCAGGTTAGCGGACGCCGGTCACCGGATGCAGGTGCGCCTGAGAGCAGCATGCACATGCAGGCGACAGCAGGAGAGGAGTCAGACAGGCCAGGTCATACACGGAGGATCAGTACAGACAAAAGCAGCAGGCAAGGAATGGTCAGATTTCAGGCTGGATTCGGCAACAGAGGATCTTGCAGACAGGTAAACAGAGCAGGTCAGGACTGGAGATGGCAGAGGAGTCAGAAAGCCAGGTCAGAATGATGCAGGTTCAGGATCAGGTCTCTGGATAAGATGCAGATCAGACAGCAAGGACACAGTGCTGCTGAGGGGTTTAAATAAGGCAGCCTGTTGCCAATCATTGGAATCAGTCTGCACTGTTAACCCTTAGGTGGCAGATCCCTGACACTCACTGTACCTATCAATTGTCACCACTGTGCCATGCCATTAAATGCAGTCACTGTGCCATCAAAACGCAGCCACTGTGCCATGCCATCAAAACACAGCCACTGCGCCAACAATTGTCACCACTATGCCATCAAACGCAGCCACTGTGCCCCCAATTGTCTCCACTGTGCCCCCAATTGTCGCCACTGTGCCCCCAATTGTCGCCACCGTGCCCAGTACCCCCCCCCCGGCACTTACCTTTATGGCTTCTACGTCCCTCGATGTCCCTCGTCCCGCCCTCGATGACGCTTCAGCCAATCAGGTTACCTGATTGGCTGAGACTCCTGTCAGTCTTATCCTCGGACGCACGGCCGGTACGTCCCGAGGATGAGCTTCAGGAAGCCGACTACAGCCTCAGGGCTGTACTTGGACAGCCTATCAGGGCCGCTGGCCCTGATAGGCACTTCCACACAGCCAGTCAGCTGCGGCTATTCAGCTGACCGGCGCTCAATGTCCGGTCAGCTGAATACTGGGCGGCAGCGGCGAAAATATACAGATTCATACAGTGTATCTTGCTGCACCCTGCCTATGCCTAGGAAGCTACAGCGCATGCATCAAAGTCATTTCGAGCATGCGCAGGTTTCCGCGGCGACAGTTAAAGTGGAGGTTCACCCAAAAACTCAAGCAGAATCGGGTGTTTTGTTTAAAATCAATGCAGTACTTACCTTTTTTGAGATAGATGTTCTCCCGCCGCTTCCGGGTATGGGCTGCGGGACTGGGCGTTCCTATTTGATTGACAGCCTTCCGACCGTCGCATACACCGCGTCACCAGTTTGCGAAAGTAGCCGAACGTCGGTGCGCAGGCGCCGTATAGCGCCGCACCGACGTTCGGTGAGGCGCTGTATGCGATCGTTGGAAGGCTGTCAATCAAATAGGAGCGCCCAGTCCCGAAGACCATACCCGGAAGCGGCGGGAGAACATCTATTTCAAAAAAGGTAAGTACTGCATTGATTTTAAACAAAACACCCGATTCTGCTTCCCATAATTATGCCCAATCTAATGTTAAAAAAAAAAATTCGGATGAACTCCCGCTTTAAGTATACACACTCTCGGGTTTCTCGGCAGGAAAACGGGAAACACAACGAGAAAATAGAGAGCAGGTTCTCTATTTTTCTCTTGGAGATTTTAGGCAGTTTTCTTGACGAGAAATGTTTTTGTGGCTCTCCAAGGCCACGGCTTCAGTCCCTAGAGGGTCGGGAAGAGGCCGTAATTAGGAGGTTGCAAAGATGTTGGAAACCTTAACCCAGCCCAGTCATTGGAACCGGCTTGCCCATAAAACCTATGGCCATTTGAGAAGGCAATAAAAAAAAACCCTCACCACCTCTTCCACCACCACAATGGGGGAGGTGACATCTTTATAGGTGACTGGCCAAGGGTTATAGACTGAGTGGCATGGACAATGATCTGGGTGATTCTTAAGCCTCGTACACACGCTCGGTATACTCGGCAAGAAAGCTCTGCCGGCGGTTTTCTTGCTGGTTCTTGCCGAGAAACCCGAGTGTGTGCACAAGGCTTAAGAATTACCCAGATCATTGTCCATGCTACTCAGTCTATAACCCTTGGCCAGTCACCTATAAAGATGTCACCTCCCCCGTTGTGGTGGTGGAAGAGGTGGTGAGAGGTTTTTTTTTATTGCCTTCTCAAATGGCCATAGGTTTTATGGGCAAGCCGGTTCCAATGACTGGGCTGGGTTAAGGTTTCCAACATCTTTGCAACCTCCCAATTACAGCCTCTTCCCGACCCTCTAGGAACTGAAGACGTGGCCTTGGAGAGCCACAAAAACATCTCCACATTTTTCTGTGCACAAGACTGAAAGGTCCACTGATGCCCAAAACTTTTCTCTCTCTTTGCAGATTATTGGCCTTATACTGATTCTGCTGGCAATCATTTTGGTTTGTTTCTGCGAACTGAAGATCAAATCCATTCTCTCATCATGTGGGGGCAAATGCAGGCGCAAATGCAAATGTGAATGTGAATGTGAATGTGAATGTGAATCAGAATCAGAATCAGAATCAGAATTGGAATCAGAGAAGTCTAGGAGGAAGAATGAAGAAAATTTGCTCCAGATCACGGAGGACACCTTACAGGAACAAGCCAGGAAGAGGCAGGAGGAGTTTGTGGTGACTCTACTTTGTAGAGAAGACTGGGCGTCTTACGACCCGGGATCACCCAACGCCTTGGAGGAACTGGGGAAAATCACAGCCAAATGGAAAGAGGAAGTAAAGAGACAATTAGAAGGTGAAAAGCGGACTGAGGCAAAAGAGACGCCCGCCTTGGGCAGACAAATGAGGAAAGAGCCTCTGCTGCCTCCTAATCATCAAGGCGTGACTTTACACCTCAAACCGCTCAGACAAGGAGATTACCGTCATAAGTGAGCCGAAAGGAGCACCAAATGTTGAGTCCGCTGGTCATAACCCCTTCCCGCCGAGCATACGCAGATATGTGGCCTCGGCTTTAGGGGGTTATACCGGGATGATGCCCGCAGCTGCAGGCATAATCCCGGTACCTATTTTTAGAGCGGGCGGTCGGCTTTCCAGTGTTAACAACCAATGTGGCTAAAAGCCGCTCGGTTTTTATCCTGGAGGAGCGGGAGGGCACATTCCCCTCCCCCGCCACCTCCCGCCGCTCTTACCGGGCCTCCCTTCCCACCGAGAAACCTGATCAATGATGCGCCACTTCCAGAGCCTAGACACAGACTGGAACAAAGCCGGAAATGGCTTCGTTCCAGTCTCCTGAATGTAAACACGGAGGCGACGTCACGACGACACTTGCGGTTTACTCGGCTGCCAATGGCGTCGGATTAAAAAATATATATATATACAGTATTCAGAATCGCCATTTTTGGCGATCTGAATACTTTGAAGTGCAAAGGAGGGTCTTTTAGACCCCCCAATCCCTCCATAAAGAGGACCTGTCACCACCTATTACTGTCATAAGGGATGTTTACATTCCTTGTGACAGCAATAAAAGTGATCAAGTTTAAAAAAAAAACCACACAATTTAATAATATAAAAATAAATAAGAAAAAATATCATTTAAAGCGCCCCCGTCCCCGACGAGCTCGCGCAGCAAAGAAAACGCATACGGAAGTGGCGCCCGCATATGAAAACGATGTTCAAATCACACATGTGAGGTATCGCCGCGATCACCATTGCGAGAGCAATAATTCTAGCACTAGACCGCCTCTGTCTTTCATCAAGAGGACCTGTCACCACCTATTATTGTCAAAAGGGATGTTTACATTCCTTGTGACAGCAATAAAAGTGATCGATTTTTTTTTTTTAAACACAATTTAATAATATAAAAATAAATAAGAAAAAATATAATGCAAAGTGCCCCCGTCCCCGCGAGCTTGCGCAGCCAAGAAAACGCATACGGAAGTGGCACCCGCATATGAAAACGATGTTCAAATCACACATGTGAGGTATCGCCGCGATCGCCAGAGCGAGAGCAATAATTCTAGCCCCAGACCTCCTCTGTAACTCTAACCTGGTAACCGTTAAAAAAAAAAAATTGAAAGCGTCGCCTATGGAGATTTTTAGGTATCGTAGTTTGTCGTCGCCATTCCACGAGTGTGTGCAATTATAAAGCGTGACATGTTTGGTATCTAGTTACTCGGCGTAACCTCGTCTTTCACATTATACAAAAAAATTGGGCTAACTTTACTGTTTTTTTTTTAAATTCACGAAAGTGTATTTTTTTCCCAAAAAAGTTGCGTTTAAAACACCGCTGCACAAATACCACGTGACATAAAATATTGCAACAATCGCCATTTTATTCTCTAGATTGTCTTCTAAAATATATATATATATATACATATATATATATATATATATAATGTTTGGGGATTCAAAGTAATTTTCTAGTAAAAAATACGGATCTTAACTTGTAAACACCAAATGTCAGAAATAGGCTTATGCCGCATGCAATACTGCATGTGGCCAGAGGTGGGGGGGGGGGGCACCGGAGAGCCTCGTAAACACTCAGAAAGACCTGAGGACACCTCGGCTGAACTTGGAAAGGCTCGGGAACAAAGTATTTCCACGATTTTCCGAGCATTTCCAAACGGCTACGGCGCCTCCCCCTACCTCAGGCCAAACGCGTTATTGCACACCGCTTTGGCTTGAATCCTGCTCATTTTGCGAGACAACATTCACACACCGAGTCAGTTTTTTATTTTTTTAAACGGACCTCGTATTGCGAAACGCTCGTTAACCGCAATACTCGCAATCCGAGGTTCCACTGTACGTGGTTTTTCTGCTCTTTAGCGCCACCCTCTGGGCAACTTCTGTTAATGTTGCGTTATGGTGAATTTTGCTGGCGGGAAATTTTAAAGCATGCTATCCAACATTTGTTTCGCAGGAAACCCGACAGCGATTGTCCGACGGAGCATACACACGGTCGGATTTTTTTCCGACAACAGCCCATCATCACACAATTCCCGCCGGAAAATCAGATCGTGTGAATGAGGCTTAACTCTCAATCGCTACAAGCGCCTAGTGCTTAGGCGCGCTTAGATGCGTCCATTTTTTTTCTGCCACAGTACTGCTGCTTTTGGACGCATTGTTTTTTGTTTTTTTTTCTGCCTCCAAACTTCTCTAAACATGTATCTGTGCATAGGTACATAGGCTAACATAGGGGGGCGTTTAGAGGCAGAACCCCCCCCAAGGGGCGCATTTACACTTGCTTCAGAATGTGGCATCGGACGCTGCTTTTTTTTTTTTAAAGCATTCTGAATGCGAATCAAATCTCCTGTAACTAAATAAAATGGTCACCTTACAGTCCTGGTCACACGTTGAGTTTGTTTTACTTACTTTATTTTCCTTCCCTTTTTATGTATTTGTTTATATTTGTTTATTCTTTATTTTTGTTTTCATTTTATTCCTATTTTATATTTTATTATACTTTATTATACTCTAAATTACTCCGAGTGGGTTTTTTGAAAAGGAATCTAGAATTGTTAAAATGTTAAATGGTCCAACTCTTCATCCATGCTTAAAGTGTTACTAAAGCTTAGTTTAAAAAATGTATAATAATAAAAAATAAATAACAAACATATCATACTTGCCTTCACTGTGAAGAGCATTTTGCAGGGGCCTCGATCCTCATCTTCTGGGGTCCCTCGGCGGCTCCTCCCCACATTCGATAACCCCCTAGGACAGGGGTCACTTTATTGTCCTTCGTCCTTTAGAAAGTTCCGGATTGTGGCCAGTGAGTGCAGAAAATGTCCCGGGCCCAGCATCAGTAAGAATAAATGTGGCCTCAGGGTTGGTGGTCAGTAGGAGGAGGAGGAGTGGGGCCCCTATGAGTAGGAGGAATAGTATCCCATCATTGATATCAGCAGAAGAAATAGTGCCCCCTTGTTGGTGTCAGTGGAAGGAATAGTGCCTCATATCAGTTGGAGGAAAAGTGCCCCAAGGGCCGCATAAAGGCTAACAAAGGGCCACATCTGGCCCTCTGGCCGCAGTTTGGAGACCCCTGCCCTAGGAGAAACCCCTGCCCAAGGGGGGTTACCTTGCGGGCACGCTTCTGATTCATACACTCAGTGTCCATAGACACTGGGCTAGATTCACGTAGATTAGCGGATCTTTAGATCCGCGTAATCTATGTGATTTACGATCCGCCGGTGCAATTTAGCGAGGCTAGTGCAGTATTCACAAAGCACTTACCTCTAAAATTGCACCGTCGGATCGTAACTCCCCCGGCGGAATTCAAATTCCGCGGCTAGGGGGAGTGTACAATTTAAATCAGGCGTGTTCCCGCGCCGATTTAACTGCGCATGCGCCGCCGGCGAAATTTCCCAGTGCGCATGCTCCAAATGACGTCGCTAGGACGTCATTGTTTTCGGCGGCAACGTCAATTGCGGCCATCCGTATTCCAGACCGACTTACGCAAACGACATAAAAATTTGAAACTCGGCGCGGGAACGACGTCCATACTTGACATTAGCTACCCCTCATATAGCAGGGGTAACTATGCGCCGGAAAAAGCCGAACGCAAACGTCGTAAAAAAAAAAAAAGCGACGGGCGGGCGTTCGTTTCTGAATTGGCGGTTCTCCTCATTTTCATATCCGACGCGTAAAAGACCGAGGCGACACCTAGCGGCCGGCGGGAGATTGCAGCCTAAGATCCGACGGTGTAAGTCACTTACACCAGTCGGATCTACGGGAGATCTATGCGGAATCAGTCTATGAATCAGTCGCATAGATCCGACCGTCGGATTGAGAGAAGGATGGCGGGGACACGCCCACAAATTCGGGGCTCGGGCGAGTAAAACTGGGGACCGGACACAGCAAGGTGTTTTTTCACCTTAGGATGTATTAAGGTGAAAAAACATGGAGGCTTTACAACACCTTTAACAATTAATATTAATTTGTACTCATGTAACATAATAGTATCAGATGAACCGCTATTCTTCCAATATAAGCGTTGTTTGACACGCCGATCGGCTCTCCTCTACTTGCGTCTGTCAGACGCGAGTGAGGAAGAGCCGATCAACGGCTCTGTTTACATCGGATCAGCCGTGGTTGGACACGGCTGATCACATGGTAAACAGCCTCCGCCAGAGGCTCTTTACCAAGATCGGAGCGCGCCGGCATGAAATCCTGCAGGACGTCAATAAACGTCCAGTCAGGATTTCACAACCACTTCCCGGACATCAATTGTATATTGACCGGGCGGGAAGTGGTTAATGTAGCCTATGCATTAAGGTGAAAAAACACCTTGCAGTGTCCACCCCCCCGCCCCATTTTATTTACCTGAGCCATGAAATTCCATAGGCACGATTCCCACAACTTCTCAGCTCTTCATTGGATAGATTGATAGCAGCGCAGCCATTGCTGTGAATCAAATCCAACGACGCAGAGTGTATGACACGGGAGCGCGCCTGCAAGGTAGCCCCCTCTGGAGAGAGCTTCCCAGAGGGTGGGGGGTCAACTAATGCAGGGAGGAGTCAGAGCCGCCACAGAACCCCCAGTACAGGAGGATCGGGGGGCCACTGTGCAAAAACGATCTGCACAGTGGAGGCAAGTATAACTTTTAAGCCAAAAGGAACCTTTACAACCACTTTAACAGCTTGCCGACCAGTGTACCACTATATACGCTGACAGCATGGCAGGGACAGGCAGGACATATATATATATATATCTCACACATGTCCCCTTTAAGAAGCTGGCATTGAGGGCGCGAGCCCGCCGGGAACATTGTGACTCCGACTGCGTGTCTCACAGACTTGATGTCCCTGGACATACCGGCAATCGTCTCACGTGGGGGGGGGGGGGGGGGTGACCACATTTCCAAACTGCCATTCAGGGACACACCCCCTCTCACCTTCCCCCCAAAAAAAGGTGAGGGGTGGGGGTGGAAAATGTAGTCTCAGGTTGATTGGGAATTTGGCAGTGAGTTATTTGTCAGGTGAATGTGCCGCTTGCCACCAGATTTAGTGCTGCCGTCACTCCCCCTGCATGACCCGCGTGTGTAGAAGGAAAGGAGTGGCGTCACTATCTGGAGAGTGAAGATCACACCAGTCCCTGCTGCTTGCCGGAGGAGGCGCCAAGGTGGGTGGGGACAGCAGTGCTGCACTAGGCGCAGGCCTTGCTCCCGGTCTCACTGTTTGAGAGTAAATTGGTTACTGGTTACAAGATGCCAGGCAGTGCAGGCCCTAGCAGCCCCCTTCCGGAGTATTAGTTAGTAGGGGGTGGCCATGTCCTCCACTTCATTCCAGGACACTGTATTGTCCCAGAATGAAGGTGCCCGGGACCTGAGACAGACATGTCAGTTGCGGGACAGTCCGACAATCTGGGACACCCTGGGGGGGGGTGATGTAAACAAGGCATTTCCCCAGTCTTCCTAGTGACAGGGTACTGATCACAGTTCCCTGTAATCGGAAGCTGTGACCCCCATCTTGTCACACAGCCCATCCCCCCCCCCAGTTAGAACACATCCCTAGGCACACTTAACCCCTTTAGCACCACCTAGTGGTTAACCTTCACTGCCAGTGTCATTAAGTGGTTAAAGCGTAGGGGGCAACCTAAAAAAACCTTTCTACCATGCAGCATACTAGTGTCAGCTACGGTATGCCTTTATTTTATTTTTTGCGCTGTATTCACAGTGTAATCCAATAGTTTTGTTTTAGACACCTGTAGGGAATAGGCGTTCCTATCAAGAGGGGGGGGGGGGGGGCATGATTGACGGCCGGCTATGGCGCGTCACGCTTCGCGAAAATAGCCGGAGTAGGTCTCGGCTCTTCACGGCGCCTGCGCACAGACTAGGAGCTAACTGCTCAGGTGCCGTGAAGAGCCAAGTCCTATTTCGGCTATTTTCGGGAAGCGTGACGCGCCATAGCCGGCCATCAATCATGTTCCCCTCTGCATAGGAACGCCCATTCCCCGCGGGGAGTCTGAAACGGATTAAACTGAGTACAGCGGAAAAAAATAAAATAAACGCATACTGTAGCCGACGCTAGTATGCTGCATGGCAGACAAAAAAAAAATTTTTTTATGGGTGAACCCCCGCTTTAAGGACATGTGTTCCACAGCTTTCCAGTACAGTGCAGGAAAAAACACACAACATGTTCTACTTTTTTTACTTGAACTGCAAAAACTGGTGAAATATTCCATTGAAAATTACTTTTCTATGAAAAATGTACACACATAATAAAAATCCTGCACTAGACTGCATGTGGTGTGAACCGACTCAGACTGCACAGGCATAATGTAGCATTAGCACCCTCTGCTGGTTACAGTGTGCCTTTTAAATGTAAGGAACATCCAGCAGGGGCGCTATGCAGCCAGCAGTGACTTGCTATCAAATACAGAAAATCGTGTCAAAGTCAGTTTAGCACTAAATAAAAAAAAAAAGATAAATCAGACACAATGGAGCTCATTGGATTTTATTTGAAATGTGGATGAAATTAATTTCCAATATATGAACTGAGCAAAGCACAACGTGAGTCTATACAAGCAGGAAGGATGCAGATTGGAGTGGGGGGGGGGGGTTACTATACAGGATTAAATAATTCTCCTTCACTATGGTCGTTCCTCAGAGCCTGGATTTGGACACGTGGGGGGGGGGGGGGGGGGGATTCCACTGCAGGGATTCTTCATTTTAGTGTGATGGACTTGAGCTGGAGGTCTTTGACGGCCAAGTACGTGATCTCCTCTACGGGAACGCGGACTGGAAAGGAGAGAGGGTTTCCGGTAGACAATCGTATGGCGATCGCATCTTTCTCAAACTGGAAGGAAACCTGTAAGAAAAGAGACGGCGCGGTGTCAGATTGCTGGACTGAGCGATGGCCATAGAGACAAAAGACTTTACTACCAAACTGTTCATTTAGCTTAAGACCCGGACCATTATGCAGGTTAAGGATCTGGCCTTTTTGCGATTCGGCACTGCGTCGCTTTAAATGACAATTGCGCGGTCGTGCGACGTGGCTCCCAAACAAAATTGACGTCCTTCCCCCCCCCCCCCCCCAACAAATAGAGCTTTTGGAGGAGAGCTCTCCCCCCCCCCCCCAGCAAGGATGTGGCACGGCGACCACATTGCAATTCCTGCAGCGCGTATGATGGACGTCACGGCATTGGATCAGTGGGACGTCCATCATAGGCGTTGCGCAGACTCCAGAAGGCGAAACCCGCTATGGTAGTCGTCCACATTCAGCGGTGCTTGGGATCAGATCAATCCCAGCTCACTCAGGGCCAACAATGGAGACCTGCATGAGTCCTGTGGCTTTCCCGGGGCTCCAGCAGCCAACTCCCCCCAATATATACCCTTCACCTAACCCATCACTGGCTGCCTACTGCATCATCTGAGGTTGGATATTACATGTCCAATATGAACAGTGGGGTAGATTCAAAGAGCAATTGCGTCTATGTAACCATAGTTACGCAGCGCAATTGCTTACCTGCGCCGGCGTTACGAATGCTCCCGATTCAGGAACCTCGTTACGCCAACTGCAGCCTAAGAAATGACTGGCATAAGGCTCCTTATGCCGTCATATCTTAGGCTGCATTCTTACGCAGGCCGCTAGGTGGCGTTCCCGTTGTGGTCAGCGTATAGTATGCAAATTGCATACTAACGCCGATTCACAACCCTACGCGAGCCCTGCGTACGTAGTTTACGTACGTCGGTTTTTGCGTAAGGCTGCCCCTGCCAATAGCAGGGGCAGCCAATGCTACGTATACCCATCGCGAAATTTGAAATTTACGTCGTTTGCGTAAGTGAATCGTGAATGGCGCTGGACGCCATTCACTTTGAAGCAAATGACGTCCTTGCGACGTCATTTACCGCAATGCACGTCGGGAAAGTTTCCCGACGGAGCATGCGCACTACGCTCGGCGCGGGAACGCGCCTAATTTAAATGATCCACGCCCCCTACGGGATCATTTAAATAGCGCGCTTACGCCGGGCATTTTGCCGGAGCGCCCACGCAATTTACGGAGCTACTGCTCCGTGAATCAAGGGTAGCGCAGGTAATTTGCGGAGGCGCAGCGGCAAAACTGTGCGCTGCGCCTCCGTAAAAACTGCGCAAAGCTACCTGAATCTACCCCAGTGATACCACTTTGCCCCATCCAACATTTGTCCCGCCCCTCCCAGCATAGACCTACCGCGGTGTCTGCCCCCTCCTGGAAGGGGAAGAAGCTTTCCTCCTGCTCCTCTCCCCAGACATTATCCACCATCGAGTTCATGATGATCTTGTTCTTAACGTCAAGGGCATCAAAGCGAGGGTTAAAGTGTAGCACAAAATTCTTATCACCGGTTCCCAAGTTTATGTTGAACCTAGAAAGACAGAAAACGCCAATTATTCTTCTCAGCCGACCTCGCTGGATGCAATACGCGAGTCACTCACCAGGGGTCCTCCCCTGGGTTTCAGAGGAACTGCTACAATTTCTAACGACAACTCATAATAGCAAATTATATATAAATTGGATTAGCCAATCATAATTGACCAACGGGTTGCTTAAAAAAAAAAAAACATTTATAAACAAACGGGGTCCTGGAAAAACAAGTCCCCATACTAAAAGATACCTAAAGTGAACCTGTAGCCATATAGACCGTTCTTTACAAGTGGCAAAAGTAAGCTTAAAGCGGAACTCCGAAAAAATACATTAAAAGCCAGCAGTGACACATAATGCAGCCGCTGGCTTAATAAATGGCTTAATAAATGGACACTTACCGGTCCAGGTGTCCCTTGGTGCTTCCCATCAGCTGTCGGGGGCTGCCATTGCAAGCAAGAGAACCCAACAGCCTCTAAGCTTCACGCTGGGAACCCTACTGGGCATGCACAAGGCCCTGCGCCTCTATTGGCCCGGCAGGTGGGGGAGGAGGGAGCCCTGTGGTGATGTCATGGGCTGCAGCCGGGACTCCTGGAAGGATACCCATCAAAGACAGGTATCCCCCCCCCCCAAAGACAGGTATCTATCCTCCCCCCCCCCCAAAGACAGGTATCTATCCTCCCCCCCCCAAAGACAGGTATCTGATGAGTGGAAAGTATCCACGAAACGCGTCGAGCTTACCTTATAGATGATATGTCACTTTAATCATGGATACTATCATGGGCATTTGAACGTTCGAATCATGTACCTTATATAATATTTTTTATGAACTTACACCACTCTGGATACACTGTTGATCACAGTACTTATCATGTGTTATATTGTTTACCATGTTACCATTTTTAATTCTCCATGATCAATCAGTATACATACCTTATACATAACTATTTATTTACCATGCATACTTACCATGCAGTATTGCTGGTTGCATTGTCTACCATGTGTTACACTGTCTACTATGTTACAATGTCTACCATGTTATAATTATTACCTGTTATGATTGACCAATCATGTCTCTATCTTTTTATTTTGATTGTCCAAAACGACTATTGATTACTGTTGATCACAGTTTTTACTATGTGTTACATTGTTTACTATGCTTCTATTGGAACGTGCCAGGGTCGATCAGTCATTTCTCCATCATGCACTTTAACATACTTATTGATCTACCATGTATATTCACCATGCATTTATGCTGGTTAAATCGTTTATCATGTGTTACTTTGGCTATCATGATATTATTGGAAGTTTTATGACTGACCGATCATGTTCCCATTATGAACCCTAACACTATTTATTATCCTATATCTACACTGTAATGTATCCATATGTGCTACCAATAAACAGCTTAATATATTTTACCCATTGATTCGATCTGCCCTTAATGTTTTGTTTCATTTAAAGTCCCAACATTCCCTTAGTCCCCATTAGTCCCTCTTTTCTCAAAGACAGGTATCTATCCTCCCCCCCCAAAGACAGGTATCTATCCTTCCCCCCCCCCCCCCAAAGACAGGTATCTATCCCCCCCCAAAAAAAGGTATCTATCCCCCCCCCAAAAAAGGTATCTATCCCCCCCCCCCAAAAAAGGGTATCTATCCCCCCCCCAAAAAAGGGTATCTATCCCCCCCCCCAAAAAAGGGTATCTATCCTTCCTCCCCCCCCCCCCCCCAAAGACAGGTATCTATCCTTCCCCCCCCCAAAGACAGGTATCTATCCTCCCCCCCCCCCCAAAGACAGGTATCTATCCTCCCCCCCCCAAAGACAGGTATCTATCCTCCCCCCCCCCAAAGACAGGTATCTATCCCCCCCCCCCAAAAAAGGTATCTATCCCCCCCCAAAAAAGGGTATCTATCCCCCCCCCAAAGACAGGTATCTATCCTTCCCCCCCCAAAGACAGGTATCTATCCTCCCCCCCCCCAAAGACAGGTATCTATCCTCCCCCCCCCCCAAAGACAGGTATCTATCCTCCCCCCCCCCAAAGACAGGTATCTATCCTCCCCCCCCCCAAAGACAGGTATCTATCCTCCCCCCCCCCCCAAAGACAGGTATCTATCCCCCCCCAAAAAAAGGTATCTATCCCCCCCCAAAAAAGGTATCTATCCCCCCCCCCAAAGACAGGTATCTATCCTTCCCCCCCCCAAAGACAGGTATCTATCCTTCCCCCCCCCCAAAGACAGGTATCTATCCTCCCCCCCCCAAGACAGGTATCTATCCCCCCCCCCAAAAAAGGTATCTATCCCCCCCCCCAAAAAAGGTATCTATCCCCCCCCAAAAAAGGGTATCTATCCCCCCCCCAAAGACAGGTATCTATCCTTCCTCCCCCCCCCCCAAAGACAGGTATCTATCCTTCCTCCCCCCCCCCAAAGACAGGTATCTATCCTTCCTCCCCCCCCCCCAAAGACAGGTATCTATCCTTCCTCCTCCCCCCCCCCAAAGACAGGTATCTATCCTTCCTCCCCCCCCCCCAAAGACAGGTATCTATCCTTCCTCCCCCCCCCCCAAAGACAGGTATCTATCCTTCCTCCCCCCCCCCCCCCAAAGACAGGTATCTATCCTTCCCCCCCCCCCCCCAAAGACAGGTATCTATCCTTCCTCCCCCCCCCCCCAAAGACAGGTATCTATCCTTCCCCCCCCCCCCCCCCAAAGACAGGTATCTATCCTTCCTCCCCCCCCCCCCAAAGACAGGTATCTATCCTTCCTCCCCCCCCCCCAAAGACAGGTATCTATCCTTCCTCCCCCCCAAAGACAGGTATCTATCCTTCCTCCCCCCCCCCCAAAGACAGGTATCTATCCTTCCTCCCCCCCCAAAGACTGGTATCTATCCTTCCTCCCCCCCCCCCAAAGACAGGTATCTATCCTTCCTCCCCCCCCCCCAAAGACAGGTATCTATCCTTCCTCCCCCCCCCCCCCCAAAGACAGGTATCCATCCTCCCTCCGCCCCCGCCCAAAGACAGGTATCTATCCTTCCTCCCCCCCCCCAAAGACAGGTATCTATCCTTCCTCCCCCCCCCCAAAGACAGTTATCCATCCTCCCTCCGCCCCCCCCCCCAAAGACAGTTATCCATCCTCCCTCCGCCCCCCCCCCCAAACACAGTTATCCATCCTCCCTCCGCCCCCCCCCCCCAAAGACAGTTATCCATCCTCCCTCCGCCCCCCCCCCAAAGACAGTTATCCATCCTCCCTCCGCCCCCCCCCCCCCAAAGACAGTTATCCATCCTCCCTCCGCCCCCCCCCCCCAAAGACAGTTATCCATCCTCCCTCCGCCCCCCCCCCCCAAAGACAGTTATCCATCCTCCCTCCCCCCCCCCCCCCAAAGACAGTTATCCATCCTCCCTCCGCCCCCCCCCCCAAAGACAGTTATCCATCCTCCCTCCGCCCCCGCCCAAAGACAGTTATCCATCCTTTCTCCCCCCCCAAAGACAGATGAGCATAAGTTCCACTTTAAGGTGGAGCTCCGGTAAAGTACAATCCTTCAATTAGGTTTGTAGTTGTAGCCACTGTGGAAAAATTCATCCTGAAAAGTTCACAAGAGAAACAATGAAGTCATTCGAGTCCAGAATCAGCTCTCCCATCCTACTAGTGAGAGAAGAGTGATCCGAGCTGCCAAGTCAATATGTTAAAGAAGCAAATAACTGCTGGAGAAGGAGCGGGGCGAGCCAAGCAACCGGCAGAGAGGAGAAGGAGCGGGGCGAGCCAAGCAACCGGCAGAGAGGAGAAGGAGCGGGGCGAGCCAAGCAACCGGCAGAGAGGAGAAGGAGCGGGGCGAGCCAAGCAACCGGCAGAGAGGAGAAGGAGCGGGGCGAGCCAAGCAACCGGCAGAGAGGAGAAGGAGCGGGGCGAGCCAAGCAACCGGCAGAGAGGAGAAGGAGCGGGGCGAGCCAAGCAACCGGCAGAGAGGAGAAGGAGCGGGGCGAGCCAAGCAACCGGCAGAGAGGAGAAGGAGCGGGGCGAGCCAAGCAACCGGCAGAGAGGAGAAGGAGCGGGGCGAGCCAAGCAACCGGCAGAGAGGAGAAGGAGCGGGGCGAGCCAAGCAACCGGCAGAGAGGAGAAGGAGCGGGGCGAGCCAAGCAACCGGCAGAGAGGAGAAGGAGCGGGGCGAGCCAAGCAACCGGCAGAGAGGAGAAGGAGCGGGGCGAGCCAAGCAACCGGCAGAGAGGAGAAGGAGCGGGGCGAGCCAAGCAACCGGCAGAGAGGAGAAGGAGCGGGGCGAGCCAAGCAACCGGCAGAGAGGAGAAGGAGCGGGGCGAGCCAAGCAACCGGCAGAGAGGAGAAGGAGCGGGGCGAGCCAAGCAACCGGCAGAGAGGAGAAGGAGCGGGGCGAGCCAAGCAACCGGCAGAGAGGAGAAGGAGCGGGGCGAGCCAAGCAACCGGCAGAGAGGAGAAGGAGCGGGGCGAGCCAAGCAACCGGCAGAGAGGAGAAGGAGCGGGGCGAGCCAAGCAACCGGCAGAGAGGAGAAGGAGCGGGGCGAGCCAAGCAACCGGCAGAGAGGAGAAGGAGCGGGGCGAGCCAAGCAACCGGCAGAGATGAGAAGGAGCGGGGCGAGCCAAGCAACCGGCAGAGAGGAGAAGGAGCGGGGCGAGCCAAGCAACCGGCAGAGATGAGAAGGAGCGGGGCGAGCCAAGCAACCGGCAGAGAGGAGAAGGAGCGGGGCGAGCCAAGCAACCGGCAGAGAGGAGAAGGAGCGGGGCGAGCCAAGCAACCGGCAGAGAGGAGAAGGAGCGGGGCGAGCCAAGCAACCGGCAGAGAGGAGAAGGAGCGGGGCGAGCCAAGCAACCGGCAGAGAGGAGAAGGAGCGGGGCGAGCCAAGCAACCGGCAGAGAGGAGAAGGAGCAGGGCGAGCCAAGCAACCAGCAGAGAGGAGAAGGAGCAGGGCGAGCCAAGCAACTGGCAGAGAGGAGAAGGAGCGGGGCGAGCCAAGCAACTGGCAGAGAGGAGGAGCCACTACAAGGAGGGGGGAGCCGAACTAACAAGTTCTGAGAAGGTGAGCCGAGAAGTCACTACTACTCTGCCCTTTCACTCCCTGCTGCCATTCCAGGGGTGTCCAGACCTTGTATGTGATAGCGACAATGTGCTTTCTACTGTAAATTGAGGATGAATTCCTCCACAGTGCCTGCAGCTACACAGGTAAGTGTCCCAGAGGAAAGACAAAAGTCAAGTCATATTTCAGATGACCGCTGATAAGTCAGACAAGTTTTCTCCAGGATGACATTTTGCTACAATGTAGAAGAACAAATGTTGGAGAAAAATTTGCTCCGAGCAAAACAATCTGATGTCAGATATTAGAGGGACTCCCACACCCCAAATTCCCAGCGAGGGGTCAGGAGGATGTCTCCTGTACACAGAACACTTTACTACTTTTGGCAAATTATTTTATACAGAGAGCAGAACTATTGTATAATAACCAAGGAAAGAACCAGGACTTACTTTTTACAGCCCTCGGGAATGAACCCCTTCACCTCTATGGAGTGTCCGGGTTTGAGGCTGAAGTTACACAAGACAACACCCTGTATAGGAGAAAGGAGACTATTATTACACCCTGTATAATAGAGAGAGGGGGGATTATTACACCCTGTATAATAGAGAGGGGGGGATTATTACACCCTGTATAATAGAGAGGGGGGGGGGATTATTACACCCTGTATAAGAGGGGGGGGGATTATTACACCCTGTATAAGAGGGGGGGGGGATTATTACACCCTGTATAATAGAGAGGGGGGGGGGGGATTATTACACCCTGTATAAGAGGGGGGGGGGGGGTATTACACCCTGTATAATAGAGAGGGGGGATGATTATTACACCCTGTATAATAGAGAGGGGGGATGATTATTACACCCTGTATAATAGAGAGAGGGGGGATTATTACACCCTGTATAATAGAGAGAGGGAGGATTATTACACCCTGTATAATAGAGAGGGGGGATGATTATTACACCCTGTATAATAGAGAGGGGGGATGATTATTACACCCTGTATAATAGAGAGGGGGGATGATTATTACACCCTGTATAATAGAGAGGGGGGGGGATTATTACACCCTGTATAATAGAGAGGGGGGGGATTATTACACCCTGTATAATAGAGAGGGGGGGGATTATTACACCCTGTATAATAGAGAGGGGGGGGATTATTACACCCTGTATAATAGAGAGGGGGGATGATTATTACACCCTGCATAGGAGAAAGGAGACGATTATTACACCCTGTATAATAGAGAGGGGGGATTACTACATCCTGTATAATAGAGGGGGGGGATTACTACATCCTGTATAATAGACATCCCCAGCAGATCACGAGTGTCTTCTAAAAACAGATCAATGACTTGACAATATATAGATTTTCTCTTCTAATGTTCATGTCATGGATGTCGGCTGCCCAGACCTTTATACAAGTTATAGTCCCATCTACAGACAGACGGGCCCATTACTGACCGGCACAAGGCCTGCCCAGCATTCATGTTTAGTAATAATGATGTACTTGGTGTGTACAGGAGGAGTTGTATTCTGGTCAGCAAATATCTCATCTGTCTGGAGTATTACCCCCCCCCCCACCTTCCATCCTGTATGGAGAGAGGTAAGGATCGGCCACAATGGAGCAACCCAGAGGGACGGACACGTCACATCTCAGAATAGGAACATAATAGTTATTAAATCAAAGAAAGTGGTTAATATAATCATACATGTAATTTGTATTTATTTTTTATACCATCCCAGTATATACCGTATACCATCTACCATCCCAGTATATACCGTATACCATCTACCATACCAGTATATACCATCCACCATATACCATCCCAGTATATACTGTATACCATATACCGTATACCATCCACCATATACCATCCCAGTATATACCCCATCCCAGTATATACACCATCCCCCATCCCAGTATATACCCCCATACACCATCCCAGTATATACCATCTAACAGGGCTCAATCAATCCCCCCCCCCCCCCCCCCGGCAGCCCAGCTTGCAAGACCTAATTTTCCACTTGCAAAGTGCGAGTGTAAAAAATTTGAGGGCTGCCGTATACTAAGAATACCCAGGAAGGCCGACCCAGCTCTGTGCCGGGATATCAGAATGCATCGAAAATACACACATTCATCATACCCTGAATAGGTGGAAGGAAAACACAGTAAAACCTTGGTTTGAGAGTGACTTGGTTTAAGAGCATTTTGCAAAATGTTTTAATACATTTTGCCTTGATATACAAGCGATGTCTTGATATAAGAGTAGCATGTCACAACTGAGAAAAAAAAAAAAAAAAAAAAAGAGCCTAAGTGTAGTAATCTGGTTACATGTAATGAAGGGACAACATTTAGCAACTTATTGCTACACTTAGAGGTGCCTCTCTTCTTTTATACCCTGAAAAAACAAAAAAAAGGGGGGGGCTTTGATATACAAGCGCTTTGGATTACAAGCATGTTTCTGGAAAGAATTATCCTCGCAAACCAAGGTTTTACTGCAACTAATATCCTGACCTACACCCAGCAACCCCCCCCCCCACCACCAGCCTATGCCCGCACCCAGCAGCCCCCCCACCCTATGCCCACACCCAGCAGCCCCCCCACCCTATGCCCGCACCACTATCCCAACTACAGCCTGCAACAGCAGTCATCACCCCCGTCCTCAGGGTCCACTAACAGGCCAGGTTTTATGTATTACCTTGGGGGAGATGCAGACTAGAACACTGCAATCACTGAGCAGCAAATGATATCACCTGTCATGTATTTCAGTTATCCTGCAAACCTGGCCTGTTAGTGGGCCCTGAGGACGGGGGGGGTGAGGATCACCGGCCTACAACACTCAAAACCCAGCTGACCAGCTCTTGCAGCTTCCATCAGCGCTCATACTCACATTATCTGCCATTGCGCTTCCTTATCAGACAAACTTGTGCTCAGCTGCACCTCTACCTCTTCTCATATAGGAGGTCTGCTGAGGGCGGAGCCAGTCAGGAGGGAGGGGCCAGTCAGGAGGGAGGAGTCACCCCGCCCAGTGCTCCCTGGACTGAGAATTGATTGGAGAGAATGAATGAAATGTGGATCCGGGGTGACTGATCATGGGGGGTCCATCGTCACTCTGCTGGGATGTCACCACTCACCACAACCAGCAGGGGGGGCAAAAGACGACTTTCCTCAAAGTCATTTCTACATCACATAAGACGCATGACATCACATAAGACGCATGATATCATATAAGACACATGACATCACATGAGACACATGACATCACATGATACACATGACATCACATAAGACACATGACATCACATGAGACGCATGACATCACATGAGACACATGACATCACATAAGACGTGTGACATCACATGAGACGCATGACATCACATGAGACACATGACATCACATGAGACGCACGACATCACATGAGACACATGACATCACATGATACACATGACATCACATGAGACACATGACATCACATGAGACGCACAACATCATATGAGACCCATGACATCACATGAGACGCATGACATCACATGAGACACATGACATCATATAAGACACATGACATCACATGAGACGCATGACATCACATGAGACGCATGACATCACATGAGACGCATGACATCACATGAGACCCATGACATCATATAAGACACATGACATCACATGAGACGCATGACATCACATGAGACGCATGACATCACATGAGACGCATGACATCACATGAGACACATGACATCACATGAGACGCATGACATCACATGAGACACATGACATCACATGAGACGCATGACATCACATGAGACGCATGACATCACATGAGACACATGACATCACATGAGACGCATGACATCACATGAGACGCACATGAGACGCATGACATCACATGAGACGCATGACATCATAAGAGACGCATGACATCACATAAGACGTGTGACATCACATGAGACGCATGACATCACATGAGACGCATGACATCACATGAGACGCATGATATCATATAAGACACATGACATCACATGAGACGCATGACATCATAAGAGACGCATGACATCACATAAGACGTGTGACATCACATGAGACGCATGACATCACATGAGACGCATGACATCACATGAGACGCATGACATCACATGAGACGCATGATATCATATAAGACACATGACTTCACATGAGACACATGACATCACATGAGACGCATGACATCACATAAGACGCATGATATCATATAAGACACATGACATCACATGAGACGCATGACATCACATGAGACGCATGATATCATATAAGACACATGACATCACATGAGACGCATGACATCATAAGAGACGCATGACATCACATAATACACATGACATCACATGAGACGCATGACATCACATGAGACGCATGACATCACATGAGACACATGACATCACATGAGACGCATGACATCACATGAGACGCATGACATCATATAAGACACATGACATCACATGAGACGCATGACATCACATGAGACGCATGACATCATAAGAGACGCATGACATCACATAAGACGCATGACATCACATAAGACGTGTGACATCACATGAGACGCATGACATCACATGAGACGCATGACATCACATGAGACGCATGATATCATATAAGACACATGACATCACATGAGACGCATGACATCACATGAGACGCATGATATCATATAAGACACATGACATCACATGAGACGTATGACATCACATGAGACGCATGACATCACATGAGACGCATGACATCACATGAGACACATGACTTCACATGAGACGCATGACATCACATGAGACGTATGACATCACATGAGACGTATGACATCACATGAGACACCTGACATCACATGATACGCATGACTTTATATAAGACACATGACATAACATGAGACGCATGACATCACATGATACACATGACATCACATGAGACACATGACATCACATGAGACACATGACATCACATGAGACGCATAACATCACATGAGACACATGACATCACATGAGACACATGACATCATATAAGACACATGACATCACATGAGACGCATGACATCACATGAGACGCATGACATCACATGAGACGCATGACATCACATGAGACACATGACATCATATAAGACACATGACATCACATGAGACGCATGACATCACATGAGACACATGACATCACATGAGACGCATAACATCACATGAGACGCATAACATCACATGAGACGCATGATATCATATAAGACACATGACATCACATGATACACATGACATCATAAGAGACGCATGACATCACATAATACACATGACATCACATGAGACGCATGACATCATAAGAGACGCATGACATCACATAAGACGTGTGACATCACATGAGACGCATAACATCACATGAGACGCATGATATCATATAAGACACATGACATCACATGAGACGCATGACATCATAAGAGACGCATGACATCACATAAGACGTGTGACATCACATGAGAAGCATGACATCACATGAGACGCATGACATCACATGAGACGCATGACATCATATAAGACACATGACATCACATGAGACGCATGACATCACATGAGACGCATGACATCATAAGAGACGCATGACATCACATAAGACGTGTGACATCACATGAGACGCATGACATCACATGAGACGCATGACATCACATGAGACGCATGACATCACATGAGACGCATGATATCATATAAGACACATGACATCACATGAGACGCATGACATCACATAAGACACATGACATCACATGAGACACATGACATCATATAAGACACATGACATCACATGAGACGCATGACATCACATGAGACGCATGACATCATATAAGACACATGACATCACATGAGACACATGACATCACATGAGACGCATGACATCACATGAGACACATGACATCACATGAGACACATGACATCACATGAGACACATGACATCACATGAGACGCATGACATCACATGAGACACATGACATCACATGAGACGCATGACATCACATGAGACGCATGACATCACATGAGACACATGACATCACATAAGACACATGACATCACATAAGACGCATGACATCACATGAGACCAGGAGCGGACTGACAACTCATGGGGCCCCCGGGCAATAGATTAAGGGGCCACACAGTATACACATACATACAGTAAGTGTCGGAGTGCCGGAATGGTCAGTCCGCCCCTGTATGAGACACAAAAGAAAGAAACATAAAATCAAACATAAGTGACAGCAGAAAAAATACCAAGTGCTCCTCATTTATTTTTATTTGTGTTTTATATTTTGTTTTTTGGTGACGTCTTTATCTGAATTATAGATCTCTGTTGGTCCCAATCATGTCTGAAGCCATTTACTGCTGACTGTCTCGCTACCTCTGCTGGATTTCTATTCCAATCATCAACTTCCCTTCCAGTAAAATATAAAGCCTCATACACGCGATCCGATTTCCATGGAATTTTGTGCGAAGGGCGTTGGCCGTGAACTTGTTCTGCATACAGACGGAAGAACTTTTTCAGCCAGAATTCAAGTAACGTGTTTTTTCCTGCTCTTTAGCGCAACCCTTTGGGCAACTTCTGCTAATGTTGTCTGATGTTTAACATTGGTTCGGAGCATGCGTGTTTGTACTTTGGATTTTAGTCCGACGGACTTGTGTACACACAATTGGATGATACAACAGAACATATTTGAGAGCATGCACAGTAGGGTTGCCACCTCATCCCTTTAAAAAGGAACACATCTGAATTACACAGGTTCTGTGGCTGATTAAGGTGGTAATTAAACTCACTTGGTGCCTTATCTGCATTAAATTAGCCTCAGAATCTGTGTAATTCAGATGTGTTCCTTTTTAAAGGGATGAGGTGGCAACCCTAATGCACAGCCAACATTTGTTGTCGGAAATTCCGACACGCCACCTGCGAGGTGGGGGCAGGGAATGGAAACTGTTACTTTGCGGTCGGTTTACTAAAACTGGAGAGTAGAGAATCTGGTGCAGCTCTGCATAGAAACCAATCAGCTTCCAGGATTTGTTTTTTGGCAAAGCTTAATTAAAGAAGCTGAAGTCAGAAGCTGATTGGCTCCCAGGCACAGCTGCACCAGATTTTGCACTCTCCAGTGTTAGTAAATCTCCCCCTTTGTGGTGTAGAAATGACTTTGAGGAAAGTCGTCTTTTGCCCCCCCTGCTGGTTGTGGTGAGCGGTGACATCCCAGCAGAGTGACGATGGACCCCCCAATGATCAGTCACCCCGGATCCACATTTCATTCATTCTCTCCAATCAATTCTCAGTCCAGGGAGCACTGGGCGGGGTGACTCCTCCCTCCCTCCTGACTGACTCCGCCCTCAGCAGACCTCCTATATAAGAAGAGGTAGAAGTGCAGCTGGTCACAAGTTTGTCTGATAAGGAAGCAGCATGGCAGATAAAGTGAGTATGAGTGCTGATGGAAGATAAGAAAATTGGTTCTGTGGGCTGGAGGCAGTGGTGGGTGTTGTGCTGCATGGTGTGTGAAGTGGAAGGTTGAGTTGCTGAGTATGGCTGGTGGGTAAGGACATAGGTTGGGTGTGGGCAATGGTGGGAATACTGGAGGCAGTGGTGGGTGTAGTGCTGCATGGTGTAGGAAGTGAAAGGTTGAGTTGCTATGGATGGTGGTGGGTTGATGTGGGGTTGTTGGGTGTGGGCTGGAGGCAGTGGTGGGTGTAGTGCTGCATGGTGTGAAGTGGAAGGTTGGGTTGATGAGTATGGATGGTGGTGGGTATAGGGTTGATGGGTAAGGACATAGGTTGATGTTGGGTGTGGGAATACTGTGGGCTGGAGGCAGTGGTGGGTGTAGTGCTGCATGGTGTGAAGTGGAAGGTTGGGTTGCTGAGTTTGGATGGTGGTGGGTATAGGATTGATGGGTAAGGACATAGGCTGGGTGTGGGCAATGGTGGGAATACTGGAGGCAGTGGTGGGTGTAGTGCTGCATGGTGTAGGAAGTGAAAGGTTGAGTTGCTATGGATGGTGGTGGGTTGATGTGGGGTTGTTGGGCGTGGGCTGGAGGCAGTGGTGGGTGTAGTGCTGCATGGTGTGTGAAGTGGAAGGTTGGGTTGCTGAGTATGGATGGTGGGTATAGGGTTGATGTTGGGTGTGGGAATACTGTGGGCTGGAGGCTGTGGTGGGTGTAGTGCTGCATGGTGTAGGAAGGTTGGGTTGCTGAGTATGGATGGTGGGTAAGGACATAGGTTGATGTTGGGTGTGGGCTGGAGGCAGTGCTGCATGGTGTGTGAAGTGGAAGGTTGGGTTGCTATGGATGGTGGTGGGTATAGGGTTGATGGGTAATGAATAATGCTATTGATATACTAAACTAAAAAGATTGGGACTTTATATGAGGCACTGGGTATCAGCCAAATGCCTCCATCCCCGCTGATTTGAACAGAAAAAGACAAGGGTGGGACTTTTAGATGAAACATGCATCTCAGGAGAACCACAAAACAATTGAATATGGCAGATATCCAGTACATTAGACCCAAAAATGAGAGCATTGCGTAGCAGCAATTGCCAGTCAAGTGTTTAATCGCATAAATATGTAACAAAAACAATGACGTAGCATACATGGTATAGTAGTCAGAGATTGAATAGTACATTGTTCTGTAACAATATATGGTAACAAAGTATAATAACATATTGGGCTCATATATAGAAATAGTACAATGGGGGGGGGAATATATATATGAATCCAATATGTTATACTTTGTTCTGTAACAATGTACTATTCAATCTCTGACTACTATACCATGTATGCTATGTCATTGTTTTTGTTACATATTTTTTATGCGATTAAACACTTGACTGCCAATTGCTGCTACGCAATGCTCTCATGTTAACATTTTTGGGTCTAATGTACTGGATATCTGCCATATTAAATTGTTGTGGTTCTCCTGGGATGCATGTTCCATCTAAAAGTCCCACCCTTGCCTTTTTTTTGATGGGTAATGACATAGGTTGATGTGGGGTTGTTGGGTGTGGGAATAGTGTGAGCTGGAGGCAGTGCTGCATGGTGTGTGAAGTGGAAGGTTGGGTTGCTATGGATGGTGGTGGGTATAGGGTTGATGTGGGGTTGTTGGGTGTGGGCTGGAGGCTGTGGTGGGTGTAGTGCCGCATGGTGTGTGAAGTGGAAGGTTGAGTTGCTATGGATGGTGGTGGGTATAGGGTTGATGTGGGGTTGTTGGGTGTGGGCTGGAGGCTGTGGTGGGTGTAGTGCCGCATGGTGTAGGAAGTGGAAGGTTGGGTTGCTATGGATGGTGGTGGGTATAGGGTTGATGGGTAATGGTTGATGTGGGGTTGTTGGGTGTGGGAATAGTGTGGGCTGGAGGTAGTGCTGCATGGTGTGTGAAGTGGAAGGTTGGGTTGCTATGGATGGTGGTGGGTATAGGGTTGATGGGTAAGGACATGGGTTGATGGGTATGGGGAATGCTCTGAACTGTATTGTGGGGTGTTGGAAGTGGTTGGCTAAGTGTTGTGGTGTGAGGGCAGAGGTTGGTGTTGGGTATGGTAAGTGGAGGGGATAGGGTTTGAGTATGGAAGATGGTGGGAGTATATAGGGTTGCATGGTGTGGACTTGGTGTAATGTCATCACTGTGGTTGGGGAGCTGTCCATGCATATATATTACCCATACTACACCTGGAGCTGTTGGGCAGGACCCACATCTAGGTTGGAACACCTTCCACATAGGGTTGCCACCTCATCCCTTTAAACCTGAACACATTAATTACAGGTTCTGCGGCTGAATAAAGTGTTTGTAAACCCTCTGAGAACTTCCATCTACAGGTAAGCCTAGATTAAGGTGCTTACAGTATCTCCTAGACCTACACGGTTTAGGAGCCATTTGCAATAAACAATGCACCAATGCCTACAGTGCAGGCGCACTGAGTGCTGTTGCTGAATGGCATCATGCTGTAAGTGTTGACTCCTGCGCGGGAGTGATGTCATTGCTGCTCTGGCCAGTCACAGCGCCAGTGCAGTGATACCTGGGTGAAAGATGGATGCTTCGTGGAGGCAATTAAATCAGGGACATCGCAGGCTTTGGTTTCAGGTAAGTGACACACAATGGGCTAGTATGTGATGCATACTAGCCCATTGCTTTACCTTTGCAGGGAAACAGAGGAAGTAAAACCCATCAGGGTTTACTTCCTCTTTATGGTGGTAATTTAAGCTCATTTGGTGATTTATATCCAAAGGACTAACACCTGATCTGCCTGCACATCCCCCGTTCTAGGAGACAGTTGGTTGCTGTGGGGAGCGATCACCAGCTGGGTACTGGAACAATAAACCATATGAACATATTTGCCAGCACACCACGGATCGTATAAAACGTCCAAAAGGTTAAATGCAAACGTTTCAATTGGGCAGTCGCCTAAGGCATCGCACTCACAGGGGCCTCGCGGCCGCCTAACTTGCCCAATGCATTACCCCAGTTTTGAGGGACAGGGGACCTTAACGTTGCTGTGCTCAGGCAGCGTTGGCTCCTGACTTAGGAGCAGAGCTGTCAGCATCCCTAACAGCCATTGAATATATCGGTGACCCCACCCCTTGTGATGTCAATGACCCAGGATGCCCTCAGTCAATGATGTCACAGGGGCGGGTTCACCAGGTGACATCACTGGGTGGCCCCTGCCCCTTGGTTATTCCAGAGCAGGATCTGGGGGCTTTTAGATTCCGATAAGCCCCCTGCTCGCAGATCCCTTCCCCCCCCCACAACCACTGGCCAGGGTTGTGTGGAAGAAGCTCTTGTCCTTGAATTTTTCTCATCATGGGCGTGAGTGGGGCCCCATGTCAAGTTTTTGCCTAAGGCCTCACAAAGCCTAGAGCCGCCTCTGCCGCACGCTCCCGATGCTAGTGCTACTTTGCAGGGGTGATTTTAGCAATAAAGTACATGTCTTGGTGGGGCGTGTTAAAAACAAAGGGCGGGTTTTGCAATGTGCCCCGCTGTGTACTTTATTGCTAAAATCACCCCCGCCCCTTGCAGAGTAGCACTAGCATCGCGAGCGTGCGTCATAGTCAGTGCGCAGACGCCATGTAGCGCTGACTTTCGGCTCTACATCTTAGGCTATTTTGAGAGGCTCAGTTGAGTTCTTTCTGTGCCGCGCCTGCACAGTACAGGGGGGTCCTTATCCACCAGGGGAACTTTTTCAGCAGGACACTCACATTGGAGTTTCTGTCCTCCCGTGTGTGTTGCTAATGGCTTTCCATACCTGAACTGACTACGTTGTCTTTAATTCCTTGCACTGGTGGTAGAGCGGAGACGGTTAATGATGGGATGTGGGGTTCCAGCACCTTGTACCTCAGGATCCTTTTACATTACACAGCCCCCCACAGTTTGTTAGACACCCCCTAACAGTTCTGGACCCCCTGCATGTTGCACAGACCTCCCTACATTGCAGAGACCTGACCCCCTGCGGACCACCAGGCATATGCTTGGTATGCCCTATAACCAGTCCGGGCCTGCCTACAACCCCCCTTCTCTGGTATACAGGGTGTAATAATTCTCTCCTTTTCTCCCTTACAGGCGATTGTCTTGTATAACTTCAACCTCAAACCCGGTCACTCCGTGGAGGTGGGGGGCTTCATTCCGAAGGACTGTAAAAGGTGGGTCAAGATGCTGGGCTACTTTTTATACAATTTACATCTGATCTCTGTATAATACTTTGCTTTTGTAAGTTGTACTTTTGGCAAATTAAAGTGTCCTCTGTGTACTGGACATCCTACTGACCCCTCACTGGGAATTTGGGGTGTGGGGGTCCCTCTAATAATACCGGACATCAGATTGTTTTGCTCAGAGCAAATTTAGATGACACCAGGAAGAAGCTGTAGTTGGTGCCGTCGAGCGGTCATCCAATCCAGGGCCGCCATCGGGGGGGTACAGTCTGTAATGGGCTGGATGGTCCCCAGGGCCCCTTACAAGCCCAGCTGGCCCCCTCTGGTTTTTTATTTTTTACATTGCACTTGTAAGGGGCCTGATGGTCCCCAGGCCCCCCCACTTATTGCGCGTCAGAAGAGATTACACTTTTTTTTTTTGTCAGCACCCCCCGGTTCTCTGCTCCAGGGGGGTCCTGCCTAAAGCTGTGTAAGGGCATAGTTGCCAACATTTTTTAAAAATTTCCAGGGACACTTTGCAGCACAGCTATTTAATTACCACACTCACTTCCCCGA
The DNA here is from genome assembly GCF_905171775.1 of Rana temporaria. Lineage (NCBI taxonomy): Eukaryota > Metazoa > Chordata > Amphibia > Anura > Ranidae > Rana > Rana temporaria. Next base: position 3,365,099 of record NC_053495.1, on the reverse strand, counting down.
AGCTCCACCCACTCCGCATAATCCTCGCCTGGCGAAGATTATGCGTAGTGGGTGGAGCTTTGGGGAAGTGAGTGTGGTAATTAATTAATGGCTGTGCTGCAAGTGTCCCTGGACAAATGTTGGCAACTATGTAAGGGGCCCCAAAATTTGTGAAGGCTGCCCTGCCCCAATCATTGGTAAAGCAGGTTGCTTTTTGACAGCAGTGATATGACACAGGGGAGAGGCGGGCTGTGGTTGTATCTTCCCTCCCCCTTTCTCCTGTCAGCCAAGCGTAGAACAGAGCGGCTCTAATGTGTTCACCATGACACCGCCCACCTTCCTGCACACTAGCCACAGCAGAGGGCCAATCAGACACTGGGGACGCACAGGGATGGACTGGCCATTGGGACTACAGGGAGTTTCCTGGTGGGCCGATGGCTCAGTGGGCTGGCTTTAGTGACAGCGGACGGCTCTCCCTTCCCGCTGCGCTCCTCTCCCTCCCTTCAGCGCTCACCTGGGGTGGGGGGGGAGGACCAGGCGAGCAGGGATGACGACAGAGGAGCATGGGGGAGGGGACAGACGGCTGACTCAACAGCTATGGCGTGGGAGTTTCACTTCTGTCTAATCTTGTCCCATAAGGGGGGGGCACCGAACTGATTCTTTGCCCCGGGTGAAATAATGTCTAGCTTCCCCACTGGTACTGCCTATAAGAGTACCAGTACCAGCTGTTCTACTCTAATAAAGTAGAGTGGCTAGTGAAGGGGGGGGGGGGGCGGTGCGGGAGTTGTCCGGCCGCCATGTGAGAGACCTGTCAAAGTGGGCCAGTCTGGATGAAGTCCAGGGCCGAATTTTTGTCCCAGTCTGGGGACGCATCATCATGGGAAACCTAGTCCTGGAAGATGGGCGCCCCCAGGTGTGTCCACAGGCTAAAGCATGCACTCTGCTGGGGAAGAGAACCTGGAACCCAGAAAAAGCAGAGGAATGCAGTGATACAAATGAAGAGGACTGTACTGGGGGACGCCAGAAGGAGCCACGCTGTACCTGCACCACCAAAGGGGAGAAAGACCGAGCCACTGCCAGGGTACAGACCTGTAACACTACTGACCAGAGTTGGCCTGGGCAACCCAGAGTGAACGAATGTCCAGGCGGAGGGATCACTGCTGCGGTTTCGCTGGGTCTGGTAAGGGGGTCTGATGGCCATTATCCATTACTGTTCCTATGGACTGAGTCATTAGGAAATGCCTGTATCGGATGGGTGCTTGAAGGGGGAAAAAATGGGGAAGGTTTACAACCCCTTTAAGAGTATGAAAAATGTATGCCCATATCCAGGCTACAGGATCACTTTATTTTAATTTTTTTGTATGGGGACGTGTATTACTAGGATTCAATTTGATTTATAAATGGGTTTTTCAAGCAAACCATTAGTTTTAAGTATCTAAAACAAAAAAACAATTAGCTGATATATAAAATTACAGTATATAATTTGCTATTATCACCAAGTGGCAGAAGTACCTACCCAGGGGAGGACCCCTGATTGACTACACTATTATATCCTACAAGGTTGGCTGAGAAGAATTGCTGTTTCTGTCTCTTTTTTTTAGGTTTTCCATAAACTTGGGGAAAGGGGAGAAAAATGTAGTGCTACACTTTAACCCTCGCTTTGAGGCCCTTAAAGACGACCACAAGATAATCTTGAACTCGATGGTGGGCGATGTCTACGGAGAGGAGCGGAGAGAAAGCTTCTTCCCCTTCCAGGAGGGATCGGACACCACGGTATGTCTATGCTGGGAGGGGGCGGGACAAACTGGTATCATTATTTACATTGGACACATATCTGTAACGGTCACCACCGTTTACGATTTCCCCCATTCCATCAGCCACGACAGCTTATCTGACACTCCACAATCCGACAGGCACGATCCATTCCATTTCCCAGAATAACTGACTCGCACAGCTCTGGTACTGGTTTCAAAATGTATGAATGAACTTTAATGGTATCTTAGAGATTATATATATATATATATATATATATATATAATTACAGCATGTTAAAGTTAATCACAGGGACAAAGGAACTCTCCACCCACACATCACACAATGGGGGGGCTTCAATACACCTTCTCTTAGACAATGACATCCAGTTGAGCTAATTAGTCATCCCCCAGACGTCCCGTCTCTGCAATTAGAGGAGGTAATTACTACAGCTTGACAAGTCCCATTCCACATATAAAACAGTATTCTCATACATAATGAGGTCTAGGAGCCAGGCTGACTTGACACCTAAAAGCTAGACATCTGACCTTTATGGACTGAATTTGCATCTCGGAATGGAATGTCTAGGAGCAGCCCCAATTAACCCCTCAAAAGCATGTGTCCTCACAGTGAATGAAAACACTCCACTGACCTGGTGGGGTCAGAATAACCACTTATAATATCTCAAGATGTCCTGTAACATGAATTATCAGTAATGTCCCCTGTCATGTAATTTAGAATTATTATTTCTGTCACCCTATGCCCAAAAGGGGCACAGGATGACCCAAGAGTCATTAGTGACGCTGGCACAGGAGTACCCCTCATCCTTCAAAACAGCGTCAGCGCTACACGACGGGCGTATGCTGGATGTAGTATTAGAATTTTTTTTTTTTTTTAGGGTGAACCCCCCCCCCCCCAGCTTTAAGGGCGGGTTGCAGGCACTATCTTTAACACTATAGCACCTGCAATCGGCTCCAGTGTGAAAGGGGGTCTTACAAGCGGCAAAATAGGTCATTGGTGTCGTAAACATGGCTCTGCCAAGTGGTGTTGGGCTCCAGCATGGGCAGACACCTTCAAATGGGAATTTATTCTCCCAGAGCTCAAGGGAACCCCTAGAATCCTCAGTAGGAACCCTGGGTGAGAATTGCATGCGCTGCAGACTGATCTCCTGAGGGCTCCAGTTATTCTAGGTGACGAGATGCACCGTCCTCAGACCCATCACTAAAACATTGCAGCACAGAAGACCTCCCATTAACCCTTTTCTGCAACACATGAATACAAAAGATTATCTACATTTCTAATAAGGGTTTTTTGTTTTTAATTTTTAATCTTGTCTCTACGGCCATCGTGAGTGATGTATAACAGATGGAACTATTCCCCATTTTAATCCAACCCCAACTATTCCTCTTAACCTTATTGATTGAGATCACACCAGTGTTGGAGTTATAAGGCCGCAGCAGCCTTATTTTATTAAACAAATAACTTGTGTATGTATGCATGTACATATACACACAAAAATCATAAATCTATCTAGTGTTGGTCTTGGCAGGAACTCTATACCCATATGTGGGAGAAAACCATAATGCACTGCGGTACCTTCCCAGTGTATTGATGGGCCTCCAGCCGACAAGCTGGCTCAGAGACCACCACTGACCGCAGTGCCCCCATTACCACTTCCCAGCTAACCTCCGTTGAAAACCATTATCGGGACCCATAGCAACGATGGTTCCCAAAACTCCTCCTTCTGCAAAGACCAACACCCGCCACTGCCACGACATCCAACTAGGGTGACCACATTTCCAAACTACCATTCAGGGACATTCCCAAAAATCAGCTTGTGCTGTAACGAATCACAGCACGGTCATTGGACACAAGAGGCGGGATTTATGATTTCTCCAATCACAAGCAGGGGGCGGGGATTGTGCTCCTCCAGGCATTCACGGCCAGGGCAAGTACTGTCAGTGAGTAAAGCGGTGATGTGGCGGCCATTTTTGGGGGCATCAGATTGGCCTGGGGGTGGCTGTCATTCCGGGACACTGTATTGTCCTGGAATGAAGGTGCCCGGGACAGACCTGCAAAATGCAGGACTGTCCCGGGCAATCCGGGATACGTGGTCACCCTACATCCAACGATCCATCGGGAAGACAACCAAAACATACCACCCCATACCTAAAAAAAAGTAGGGAGCGTGGGAACTTTCCCCCACGCTGTGCTTGTCATTGGGAGGGGCTGGCTTTTTCTGCTACCCAACCTCTACCACAGCACCTCTTACCTACACTTCACCTGTTAACCCTGTCATGACCGCCCTGCGCTGATTACATTCTATTGCTCCAGGCTTTTCTCTCATTGACTTTTTATAGTCCAGCAAGCTGACGCTGTGCCACCTTTTTCTTGCAGGTTTCCTTCCAGTTTGAGAAGGAGAAGATCATCATACAATTGCCTACCGGAAATCCTCTCTCCTTTCCAATCCGCTTTCCCATAGAGGCGATCTCGTATTTGTCTGTGGAAGACCTCCAGCTCAAGTCCATCACACTAAAATGAAGAATCCCTGCAATAGAGGAGCCGCCTGTCCCTGGCTCTGAAATGGCCATAGGGGACGAAATGGATTCTAATCTTGTTTTGTAACCCCCCCCCCCCCCCACTCCACCAATCTGTATTCCTGCTGCTCATGCATTGTGCTTTGCTCTGTACTAGAAATGGATTTCATCCACCTTTTCAAATAAAATCCAATGAGCTCTATTGTGTCTGATCAATTTTATTTATTTAACGCCTAACTTTGGAATGATTCCTGTAGTGTAGTCTATAGTGAATCACTGCCTGCTGCATAGCGCCCTCCTGCTGGAGGATTGTTGTATTCCTTTTAAAATGCAAGGTGAAAAGTATTTGTAGTTGTAGTAGAAGCATTGGAGGAGTAATGTTGGCAGTGAGTGTTGTAGGTCCCCAGAAAGGTGTGGTTTATTTTTTTAACGGGTCTTTTGACTATTTTTAAATGATGCAAAAGTCACACCGCCACATCAAGGGGCCTCAGATAAGTGCGGTCTCTAACTTGGCTTTATCTGAGTTCCCAGCTACAGTGTGGGACATATAGCAATGTACAAACCACAATCCATGTGTGCAAGAGGATCCATTGGACTTTTTATTTATGTCCTGTTTACACTATTTTATAAAACCTGTTCTACATGTAACATTTACTATTACATGCTTTAATACAACTTGGGGTTCAATTGGTAAGGGCCCCAAAAGGCTATGCAAATTCAATTCTAGAGCAGTCATCTGGCAGGTAGGACCAGGTCTATGGCATTTCTTCAGCTTTCAAACCTGGCTAATAGAAATGGTAAGGGATACACACCTTGGGTTTTCAAATTATCCCCCCCCAGCTGTCTGCACAAAACATGTGCCAGTTTGTGGACCTGCCATCTTTACAGCTAGAGAGCCAACAGTTGCTCAGCAATGTCTTCCTGACCCTTGCTAACCCAATAAAGTAGGTCTCTGACTACAAATTTTCAAATTTGTTCACAGCTTTTGGCGGTGCCTGTTTGTAACCACAATCTGTCCTCTTGCCCAGGCCAGAGCAACTTTTTGCATCTTGGCTGTGCCAAAAAACTACCTTGGACGCCTCCCCAGGTTAGGGAGGTTGGGACTAGCGGTTATCTTCTCAAGCATAAGTTCTAAAGGGTAACTCTTCCCACCACAGAGGGCAGCTCAGAGTTGGGATCTATTTCACTGGCAACCTTTCCACTTTGGGAAGCATGACTGAGGGACATGCAGAGGCTCCGTTATCTATGTCTTAAACACTATACCCCCCCCCCTTCACAAATTGACCAGATGACAACGTTTTGTTTGGAGTTGAATGTCCAAGACAGCCTTTTATTACAAAGCAATTAAATACAACTGTAATGAAACGTCCCGCACTCCACTTTAGTGCTTTTGTCATATACCGCTTCCTCCAGTCTGAATGTAGATATCAGATATTCCAACTGACAACTACAAACAAGACTGCTTGCTTGAATGCTGAACATGGACTGTTTATTAGAACCAAAATACAAGTCTTATATACAGTTAACGAGGAGGTTCCTGCTCCTATTATGCTAACAATACACTTATAACCAGAAACATAACATGAGCTAATTACCTAATCCCTTATTTCTAGTAACACAGAACTTTGATATCTTAAACTTCTCTGGCTCCAGACTGAGACAGATGGTTATTCCAAGCTTTGACCAGCAACTTTTACTTTACTACGTGCTAAAAAAGCAATTTCACAAGGACCAAACTAATTAAAAGCAGCTGCAGTGCATATGCCCAATAGTGGTAGGATATGGGCAGTAGTTGGTGCCAGGGCTGCCAATCTCCTGCAGCTTTTTTTTTTTTTTTTTTATTTAATGACAGCACTTTTATTTATTTTTTTTCTGAGAAATTGCAGAACTCCTATTGAAAAAACAGTATCAACTAATAGGGGAAACGCTGACAATACCTGTAATTTTTGCTTAAAGTCAACACAGCCCCCTGAGGGGCTGTGTTTTACAACTGGCAGTTGTATATAAAAAAATTTTTTTACAAACTGATAGTAAATTACTGGCAGTTGGGTAGGAGTTTCTGGAGCTGATTTAAGCCTAGGTTCACACTGCTGCGAATGCAAAATCACGGTAAAATGCGCGTTTTTACCGCGATTTCGGCCGCAATTTAATGTAAATCGTGGCCCGAAATCACAAAAAGTAGTACAGAAACTACTTTTTGAAATCACAGATGCGGCGTCGCACTGATTAGGACAGTGCCATTGCCGACAATTGCCGCCGATTTGACATGTCAAATCGCATCTCAAATCGTACCCAGTGTGAACCAGGGCTAAGTCTCAAACCTCGTATACACGCACGTTTTCTCGGCAAGAAAACTGCCGGCAGACCTTTTCTTGCCGAGTAAACCATGCGTGTGTACGAGGCTTTCAGGTTTCTAGACGAGAAAAAGAGAACCTGCTCTCTATTTTTCCGAGCGCCTGTATACTTGCCTGACACCATGGTAACCCACACATGCTCGAAATGACTGACGCATGCGCAGTAGCTTCCAAGGCATAGGTAGGGTGTAGCAAGATGGCATTGAATGTGACGAGGGCATGCTCGTCGTCGATGACGTCACCGCGTTCGTGCCATTCAAAAGAACGGAGTGTGTACACTCAGCCTGCAAGAGATTCCTGCCAAGAATCTCGTCGGGAAATGTTTTTTCCTGATGAGATTCTGGGCTGTGTGTACAGGGCTTTGGTGTAAATGCCCCTTTCACACATATGACCATTCGTCTATTTTTCATCTATCTGTTGACAGATGAAAAAATGGACATCAATGCATTACTATGGAAAAAAACAATCATTCATTCGCATCCGTTTTTTTTTTCATCTGTCTTCGTCAAACCCCCCCCCCCCCCTTTTAAAAGCACTGTATATAGCTGGTTGCTGAGGAGGGGGCTGGGAAGCCAGTTAGCGCGTCCTTAACCGATGAGTCAGCGGGGTTCCATACCAGGTCCTTATGTGAGCATGCAGCCCGGCTCCTGAACCATACCAGGCTGCTCTGCCCCCGCCTTTTCACCATGTTGATGGGGACAAGGGCCTCTTGCTGACAACCCTGGCCGGTGGTGGTTTGTGGTCTACAATCTGGAACCCAGCCCCCCTGTGTGAAAGGGTACAATGCCCATACTCCTTCACACCTAAAAGCAGTGAAATGTAAAAAAAAAGTTTAACAGGTTCTTTTATTAAAAAAAAAAAAAATAGCTGACGTCTATGCCCACTCCCGTATTCTTCCTTGCCACCAGTTACCCGCATTAAAAACCTTGTGTGGCCATCTGACGTCACAAGGGGCAGGCTCTCTGGGTGATTTTATTTTCGATGGTTATATAACAGGGATTTGCAATTAGCGGACCTCCAGCTGTTGCAAAACTACAAGTCCCATCATGCCTCTGGATGTCATGCTTGTGGCTGTTAGTCTTGCTATGCCTCATGGGACTTGTAGTTCTGCAACAGCTGGAGGTCCACTATTTGCATATCCCTGCTCTATAAAGTGTCAGACAGCGGGGGGCAACAGAGGAAGACTGCCTCAGGGGAAGAGCCGCTTTTTTTGTTTTAGCGGGTAGACGGCACAGGGCTATTTGTTTAATAAACGACTTGTCAAAAACGGTCTCTTGGTGCTCTTATTTCACTGCCTTTTGGGGTGAATAGGTAGGGGTATGATGTACCCATTCACATGGGGGGGCCAGGAACTTGGGGCCCCCTTGTCAAAGGTCAGGGTTGTGAGGAAGAGGCCCTTGTCCCCATCAACATGGAGGCAAGGTGCCCTTCTCTAAAGCACCCCACCCCATGTGAGGGCATGCAGCCTGGTATGGTTCAGCAGGGGGGCGCTCCCATGGGCAGAAAAGGGTCTGGTATAGGTTTTGGGAGGGGGACCCCACTTTATTTGAACCCTGCTGACAGCTGATGACTCAACAGTTAAGGATGCAGTCCAGCCCCCTCCTTGGCAACCAGCTGTATACAGTGTTTGAAGTTCAGTCACTTTTTTCAGTTAAGTAAGGGTGAATTTTTAAAAGGGATGTGGGAGGTCCTCAAAGTGATTTCTGGGATTGAGGGGAGGTCCTCAAAAGGGATCTCTGGGGATGAGGGAGGTCCTCAAAGCGATTTCCGGGAGTGAGGGAGGTCCTCAAGATCATCAGTGACACAGAGGACCTTTGGGGATCTCCAGGAGTGAGAAGAGGTCCCTAGTGAAAAGAAGAGTCCTCTGGAAGGTGGAGACTTTGGTAATGGAGGGTCCCCTGGGGGATCTCTAAAAATTGGAGACCTCTGGGAATCTCCATAAATATGAAGGGGCAGCTCAGAAAACTGGGGGGGGGGGATCTCCCACCTGAGAGCTCCGAGTCTGCAGACTTCTTGGTTTCCTTGCTTGCTGCTTGTGGACTTGTTGTGCCTGGTCCATGGATAGTCCCATCCCTCAGTAACAGTCACTCATATGAGGCTCTGGCCGCTCAGCACCTGGGTTATAGCGGCTAACAGCCGCCATGTTCATGTCATCCATTATTGTCTGTCACCTTGCGAGTAGCTCTGCAAAGCCTCTGCCAGACCCGGCCGCACCAGGGTTTAATCTGACAAAAACACCAGTGCCAGAAAAATACACTCGGATCGCAATGGTGATGGTCTCGGGCATCTCTGGAAATTGCGCAGTAACAAGCCGAGCTGCCGCAGCAAATTTTCATGGACACTTTTCTTACGGGCAGAAGAAAAGTGCCCTGTTTTTATGGGCGGTTGGCAACACTGGTAGTTATAGCAGGTTAAGGCTACTTTCACACTGAGGCAGTTTTTAGGCGTTTTAGCGCTAAAAATAGCTCCTGTAAAGTGCCTGAAAACTGCCTCTAATGCCGCCCCAGTGTGAAAGCCTGAGTGCTTTCAAACTGGCGCGGTGCGCTTGTGGGACGGGAAAAAGATACCTGCAAGCGATATCTTTGGGGCAGTGTAGGAGCGCTGAACTACCGCATCCTGAGCACAGAGTCTGTCAAAGAGGAGGCGGCCTAGCAGTGAACTACAAATCTCACCTTCACCAAACCAACTCTACAGAGCTCATTGCCATTCATGAAAACACTCACACTTCAATTTCAAACACCCCCCCAGGACACCATCCACATACTATTATGCTACAGACCACCGGGACCAAAGACACCTCCTCACACCCTTCACCAAATTTATCTCTACACACACCTTGAAAACCAAAAACCTCTTGCTACTTGGGTAATTCAACCTCTGAGCTAACTCCTCCCAGGACCCCTTCGCCATCGCCTCGCCTGTATCAACCAACTGGAAGCGCTAGGTCTGCAGAAACTGACAAGTGCGCCTACACATGTTTCGGTTCACACCCTTGACCTCATCTTCAAACAAAACATAATGGACTTTTAATTGAGATATTTTACCTTTTAAAACATTTGGACTTTTACTATTTGCATAAGAGCTGAATTTTTGTCATATTGAAAACAAAAAAAGATAAAAAAAAAAAAAAAATGAACTGAAAAGGCTTAAAAACAGGAAAGCTTTGTAATAAAACGTCTCAGCCCTAACCACAACCTTCAGAGGTTCTTGTCACCCGTAACCCCCCTGAGCTTCTTCCTGTTGTCTAGAAATGCAGACTTATCTCAATACGACTACAAATGTCAAATTGACTCTTTTTCATAGAAATATCCTGATCACGGCCCCTGAGAGAGACTAACCTCTGATCTGTCTTTACATCAATACTCACGTTTTGTCCTTTTGCCAATCCTTGTTTCAGCTGGTTGGTCCATCACTTTATTGTCTCCTACAAATTAATGAATGAATGAATGAATGAAAAACTTATATAGCGCGGCACATGCGAACTGAATCGCTTCTGGGCGCTGGTTGTTAGTGTCTCATGCCATCAGAAGAGCAGGGTTTTGATCTGCTTTCTGAAAGTCAGGTGGTTTTGCTCCAACCGAATGCTGGTTGGTAAAGCATTCCAAAGCCTGGGACCCTGGAAAGCAAACCTTCTTTCTCCTTTGGACTTGTATTTGGTTTTTGGAACCTTGACCAGATTTTGGTCGGTGGATCGCAGAATGCGGTTGCAATTGTGAGGTTTGATCTTGTCGCATAGATATCTTGGAGCCTTCCCATGGATGCACTTATGTGTCAGGCAGAGTGCTTTGAATGCAATTCTGTCTTTCACTGGCAACCAGTGAAGGGTTCTCAGCGAAGGTGAGATTGATTCCCAAGATTTTTTCCCAGTCACCAGTCTAGCGGCCGTATTCTGTACGACTTGTAGACGAGCGATTTGGTACTTTGGGAGTCCGAGGTAAAGGGCATTTGCATAGTCCAGTCTGGAATTCACGATTGTTCCCACCACGACTGCTATGTCTTCTTTGGGGATAAATGGGAAAAGTCTGCGTAGTAGGCGCAACAGATGGTGCGCTCCGCTGACTACTGACCCTATTTGTGCGTCCATTGTCATGAAGGTGTCAAAAGTGACTCCTAGACTTTTGACTTTGGAGCTAGGGGAGATGATTTGTCCCAGAATGGGCGATGGTGTCCAGTTTGTTGCCAGCAAATTAAGTGAAGAGAAAAGGATACCATGGCAAAGGAGACCAAAGGATACCGCCATCTTGGTGTACCAGACTCAACACACTACCGTACACATCACACGTTAACAGGGCCGGCATCAGGAATTATGGGGCCCCTTACACAGCTTCAGGCATGGGCCCCCTGGAGCAGGGAACCGGGGAGGGGGGGTGCTGCCGCCTCAAATTGAGAAGCAGGGGGGTCTGCCGCCGCTAATTGAGAAAATTGAGAAGCGGGTTGGTGCCACTAAAAAATTATGAAAAAAAAGGGGGGGGCCTGGGGACCTCTGGGCCCTTTAATAAAAAAAATATAATTTTTTTTTTAAAAGGGGGGGGGGGGGGGGTTTGCCATTCATGACCCTGAAAAAAAAAGAAATAAAAAAACATATAAAAACAATTAAAACATTTTTTTTCATACACACAAAAAAGGGGGGGGGGTTGCCATCCAGGGCCCTGGAAAAAAAGAAATAAAAAAACATATAAAAAACAATTTTTTTTTTTTAATATATAAAAAAAAAGGGGGGGTTGCCATCCGGGGACCTGGAGACCTCTGGGCCCTTTAGTAAAAATAAAAAATAAAATAAAATATATAAAAAATAAATAAAAAAATGTTTTATAAAAAAAAAGGGGGTTGCCATCTGGGCCCCTGGGAACCTATGGGCCCTTTAATAAACACAAAAAAAAATATATATATATATATAAAATTTTTTATAAAAAACAATTACAAAAGGGGGGTTGCCATCCGGGGACCTGGGGACCTCTGGGCCCCTTACAAAAAAAGGGGGTTGCCATCTGGGGATCTCCGGGCCCCTTATAGGTGTACTGCCTGTACCCCCCTGATGGCGGCCCTGCACGTTAACCTGGAAATCATCTAAATCCATCGCTCGCTGCCTGGAAATGTCAAAATGCTGACAAACCTCCATATATCAAACTGTATGCATTGTGGGGCAACCTTTTTCAACAAGGGTGCCTTGAGGGTACTTCAGGGGCGCCCTGAAAAAATGCCTAAAAATTGTCTAAAAATGTATACAAGCCAGCAGGTGGATCAATAAATATAATCAGTGTGTCAGACTTGCACGTACCTGATTGACGAGCCCAATGGAGCAGAGGAAGGTCCCCCTTATGGATCCGACTCGCGGCCCCTGGTAGTGTAGACAGGAGGCATGGGAGTGCGGAGGGGTATGAGAGCCTGGCGGCCGGTAGGGTGACCACATTCTCAAACGGCCATTCAGGGACCCTCTTCCCAAAAATCAGCTTGTGCTGTAATGAATCACAGCCCAGCTGGGGCAGTGGATGCGCGCTCTACCCAGAAGAACTAATCACGCCCCCCAAAAAAGGCAACCGTATCACCACTTTACTCACTGACAGCACTTGCCCTGACTGGCCAAGACCCATTTTACCTTGTTCCAATGCTGGCTTTTTCACTGCCTTGCTGTGATTGGACACAAGAGGTGGGATTTATGATTTCTCAAATCACAAGCAGGGGGCGGGGATTGTGCCTCTCCAGACATTCCCAGCCAGGGCAAGTGCTGTTAGTGAGTAAAGCGGCGATGTGGTTGCTTTTTTTTGGGGAGGGGGGGTGGCTGTGTTGGCTTCATTCCGGGACACTGTATTGTCCTGGAATGAAGGTGCCCGGGACCTGGGACAGACCTGCAAAATGCGGGACTGTCCCGGGCAATCCGGGACACGTGGTCACCCTAGCGGCGGGTGGTTGCTCTGGAATAAGGTGCAGAGGAGAAGGTGTCCGGCTGGACAGGCAACAGGAACACAGGCAGATGATGCTGAGCAGGAGCAGAGCGAGATGGTCGGGTCACAGGCACAGTTGGCAACAGGCAGCGAAGTAAAGAGAAGCAGGCAGGTTCGAGGTCAAGGCAAGCCAAGGTCAGGTGCAGGCGGAAGGCAAGGGTAATCCAATAGGCAGGCGGGATAATCAGGAGACAAGTGTTCAGACAGGTAACAGGAGCAAGGGTCACAGGTAGCTGCAGATCAGACATCACCGGTTGGGAGTGCACCGGCAGTTTAAATGGACTGATGGTGGCAAGCGCACAAGCGCACCACCGCGCACGCACCCGCAGACCGGCACCATGCACACCAGCACGCACAGGAACGCGCACATCAGCGTGCACGGCGCGCGCCACGGCGGCCAATACCACGTCCAGCATGGGAATTTCCCTGACACAGTGCAAACAATCCTGAGTAAATACTACCAATTGCAGTTGAACACTCAAGGCCAATTACACAATTTATTTGTATTAATTGTTTTGCCTTTATAACAGCTTCTTCTCCTTTTCCCCTTAACTATTATTTTCCTGCTGATTTTATTTATTTGCTATTTTTTCTAACTATTCATATTTCAACTTTATTCATTTTGTTTGTTAAGCTTTTTAGTGTAGCATTGCAAAGCAGCAGCAGCAGCGCAGAGGGGTTGAGCGTTTCACCTTTGTTGGGTCTTCGGCTTGCGTATCTCTCCACTTCCTGACCCCAAGTTCTCACCTCCTGCTGCCGGTCCTATAGAATCTCAATGCTACACAAAAGTGAAAGCAGATTTCAGAGATGTGAACAAGTTCACACTTCTTCTGCAGTCACACCTCATCTGGACCCAACGCTCGCAATGTGTGTCCCTAAAAAAGGCATCATGGAGAACCTGGCCAGACTCATCACCAAAAATTTTAACGTCGTTCAAACCTCCTTCCTGGCTCTGACCCTTCTGTTTTTGGAAAAAATCATGGACATGGAGTTTGTGTGCCCCGAGATGAATCATTGGCTGGCTGTTGGGTACAGTTTGGTGTTTCTCCTGGCACCCGCTTTAATTGTGCTGGTTGTGGCGTGTTATTTTAGCCCCCCAGAGTGGTGCTGTAAGAAGAAGACGAATAATACAAACAATGGGCAAGGTGGGCAGGAAGACGTCCCTTTGAGCGGAGAAGGAGACGAGACAAACCAACCAGCTTCTCCGAGTTGTTGGGACAATTTCATAACTTGTTTGAAGGACTATAAAGCCGTTTTCCTTTGGCTCCTGATTGTATTGACAGACGGAAGATACTTGGATTGCCTGGTGAAGTCGGCGTCTGCCGTAGCCAATAATTGTACAAGGCCTCTCCCGGACTGCTCCAAGGAATACGATTTCACCGTTGTACAGATATCTCAGGTAAAATGTCTCACCTCTTACTTTTACCACTTTTATTCTTCTTAGGTCTCGTACACACGACCGAACATGTCCGCTGAAACTGGTCCGCCGAGTCTGTACAGCCGAGTCGGACATGTTCGGTCGTCTGTACAGACCTACCGTACATGTCCAAGCGGCCGCCATCCCTCGCATGCGTCGAATGACTTCGATGCATGCGTGGAAGCATTGAACTGGCAGGGCCGCGCACGTCGCCGCGACGGCGCGGCCTCGTCGCCGCGTATCGAGTACGCGCGGATTTCTGTATGATGGTGTGTACAGCCATCATACAGAAATCTCCGGGCAGACATGTACGCTGAAAACGGTCCGGACATGTTTGCCCGAACATGTCCGCTGAAACTGTTCTGCGGACCAGTTTCCGCGGACATGTTCGGTCGTCTGTACGGCCGACCGGACCATTTTCCAGCGGACATTTGTCCAGCCGACCGTTTTCCGGCAGACAATTTTTTTTTAGCATGCTAAGAAACTTGTCTGCTGGAACGATGTCCGCCGGACATGTCCGATGGTCAGAATGACCGATCGGACATGTCCGCTGGCCCGAGAACCCGCGTTGAACTTCCGACGCATGCGTGGAAGCATTTAAATTCCGGGTTCGCACACGTCGCCGCGTCATCGTCACCGTCACGTCGCCTTCACGTCGTCGTCACCGCGTATTCTGTCCGCGCGGATTTTGGTTTGATGGTGTGTACAACCATCAGACCAAAATCTCCGAGCGGACATGTCCAATGAAAACGGTCCGCGGACTGTTTTCATCGGACGTTTGCCCGTGTGTACGAGGCCTTACACAATACAAGGCAAAGGAACATACAAACACCACTAATCACTGTGGGGTAGATTCAGGTAGATTTGCGCAGTTTTTACGGAGGCGCAGCGCACCGTTTTGCCGCTGCGCCTCCGCAAATTACCTGCGCTACCCTTGATTCACGGAGCAGTAGCTCCGTAAATTGCGTGGGCGCTCCGGCAAAATGCCCGGCGTAAGCGCGCGCAATTTAAATGATCCTGTAGGGGGCGTGGATCACTTAAATTAGGCGTGTTCCCGCGCCGAGCGTAGTGCGCATGCTCCGTCGGGAAACTTTCCCGACGTGCATTGCGGTAAATGACGTCGCAAGGACGTAATTTGCTTCAAAGTTAACGTGAATGGCGTCCAGCGCCATTCACGATTCACTTACGCAAACGGCGTAAATTTCAAATTTCGCGACGCGGGAACGACGGGTATACGTAGCATTGGCTGCCCCTGCTAATAGCAGGGGCAGCCTTATGCAAAAACCGACGTAGGCAAACGACGTAAACTGCGTACGCAGGGCTCACGTAGGGTTGTGAATCGGCGTTAGTATGCAATTTGCATACCGTACTATACGCTGAGCACAACGGGAACGCCACCTAGAGGCCTGCGTAAGAATGCAGCCTAAGATATGACGGCATAAGGAGCCTTATGCCAGTCATTTCTTAGGCTGCAGTCGGCGTATCGAGGTTCCTGAATCAGGAGCATTCGATACGCTGGGGCAAGTAAGCAATTGCGCTGCGTAACTATGGTTACGCAGGTGCAATTGCTCTTTGAATCTACCCCTTTATCTAAAATAGGTTGCAAATGATAAATACAATGGGGTAGATTCAGAAAGAAGT
The DNA here is from genome assembly GCF_905171775.1 of Rana temporaria. Taxonomy (NCBI): domain Eukaryota; kingdom Metazoa; phylum Chordata; class Amphibia; order Anura; family Ranidae; genus Rana; species Rana temporaria. The sequence continues at coordinate 3,349,477 of NC_053495.1, read as the reverse complement.
TACGCTGGCGTATCTATTGATACGCCGCATAACTTCTAGGTTGCTCCGGCGTATCTTTTTTCTGTATTCAGAAAACAAGATACGCCGGAATTTGGCTAAGATCCGACTGGCGTAAGTCTCTTACGCCGTCGTATCTTAGGCTGCATATTTACGCTGGCCGCTAGGTGGCGCTTCCGTCGATTTAAGCGAGGCATATGCAAATTAGGTAGATACGCCGATTCCTGAAACGTACGTCCGCCCGGCGCATTTTTTTACGTCGTTTACGTTAGGCTTTTTCCGGCGTAAAGTTACCCCTGCTATATGAGGCGTACGCAATGTTAAGTATGGACGTCGGCCACTGTCAAATTTTCCGTCGATTACGTCGTTTGCGTAAGTCGTTCGCGAATAGAGCTGTGCGTAATTTACGTTCACGTCGAAAGCATTGGCTTTTTGCGGGTTAATTTGGAGCATGCGCACTGGGATACGTTGACGGACGGCGCATGCGCCGTTAGTCAAAAACGTCAATTACGTGGGGTCAGCCTTCATTACCATACAACACGCCCACTGCATGGAGAATTTGAATTTCGCGGGTTTACGCCGGACCACATACGCTACGCCGCCTTAACTTAGGGCGCAGGTTCTTTCTGAATACAGAACCGGCAATTCTGCCTCATCTGTGCAATTTGTACCCCCTGCCACTGCCACATGCAAGTGCCCACAGTGCCCACCAGTGCCACCTATCAATGCTCACCAGTTGTGCCAATCAGTGCCTCATCAGTGCCACCTAGCAGTGCTGCCTATCAGAGTAACTTACTAGTGCCGATCAGTGCCCATTATTGCCACCCATCAGTGCCCATCACTGCCACCTATCAGTGCCACCTATCAATGCCACCTATTAGTGCCACTTGGGAAGGGAGTCACCGCTCCAGGTGGATCTTTAGCAGACTTTAGGAGTCCAAGGTGCTGGCAATGCGCTAGGCAAACATGGAAAACATGGAAATCGATGGACAGCCGCACTCCGGATAGACTTGAGGAAGTTGTCTTTATTGATAAAAGTGAGACATGTACATCCAAAGATACAGTCACATAAGGGGACGGCCGACGCGTTTCGACTAAGCTCATGACTAAGCACTAATTGTGTGCGAAACGCGTCGGCTGTCCCCTTATGTGACTGTATCTTTGGATGTACATGTCTTACTTTTATCAATAAAGACAACTTCCTCAAGTCTATCCGGAGTGCGGCTGTCCATCGATTTCCATGTTTTCCATATTAGTGCCACTTCTCAGTGCCCACCAGTGCCACCTATCAATGCCCTTCAGTGCCACCCATCAGTGTCACCTCTCAGTGCCCACCAATGCCGCTTATCAGTGCCCACCAGTGCCGCCTATCAGTGTCCACCAGTGCCACCTTATCGGTGCCTATCAGTCCAGCCTTATCGGTGCCCAATAGTGCAGTCCATCGATGCCCATCAGTGCAACCTCATCAGTGTACATCAATGAAGGAGAAAAATTACCAGTTTGAAATTTTTTTATAACAAAATATAAAAAATATATACCGTATTTATCGGCGTATACCGATCACTTTTTTGCCCTGAAAATCAGGGCAAAATCATGGGTGCGCGGTATACGCCGATACCCGGGCCGAGTTTTGAATACTGCGCCGACATATACCGAGCGCAGTACACTCGGGTATAGTCGGCCAGTCTCGGCTCCTTCCGCGCTCACGTCCTGGACGTACAGGACGTCAGCGCGAGAGTTGCCGAGCATTGCCGACAAAACACGAGTGTACTGCGCTCTGTATATGTCGGCGCAGTATTCAAACTCGGCGCGGGAAACGAGCGGGGAGGACGCGAGGACGCCGGCCCGGACGAAGAGGACACCCGAAGCCGCAGAAGGACGCCGGACCCGACGAGGCCGCCGATGGACGCCGCGCAAGACACCAAAACTGTAAGTGCAAAAAAAAAAAAAATTCCACAGGATTCGGGGCAACTTTAGGGGTGCGCGGTATACGCGGGAGCGCGTTATACCGCGATAAATACGGTATATATTTTTTCATTCTGTATGTTTAGTTTTTTTTAACAACAAATAAAAACTGCAGAGGTGATAAAATACCACCAAAAGAAAGCTCTATTTGTGAGAAAAAAATTATAAAAATGTAATTTGGGTTCAGCGTTGCACGACCGCGCAATCGTCATTCAAACTGCGTCAGCGCTGAAAGCTGGTCTGGGCAGGAGGGGGGTTTTAAGTGCCCGGTAAGCAAGGGGTTAATTTGATCCTTTGTTCTTTTCTTACAGATAACTGGTCTTGTCTCGATCCTATTGGTGATTTTCGTTTTTTGCGCGTGCAAATGCAAATCGAAATCGGAGCGCTGTGCAGAGATATATGAGGACATTTTGCTTCGGGTCACCGAGGACACCATACAACAGGAAACGAAGAAGAGGCAGGAGGAGTACGTAGAGTCCCAATTTAAAGACGACAAAAAGTGGAAAGAATTGAGAGTCGGAAAACCTGACACCCTGGAGAAGTTAGAGGAAATCACAAGCAGCTGTAAGGAGAAGGTGAAGAGACAACTTAGAGAAGCAGAAGAAGAAGATGGAACAAATGGAGCAGAGGAATGAGACGGAACAGGAGGAGCAGGAGGAGCAGGAGGAGGAGCAGGAGGAGCAGGAGGAGCAGGAGCAGGAGGAGCAGGAGAAGCAGGAGGAGCAGGAGCCACAGGAGGAGCAGGAGAAGCAAGAGCAGGAGGTGCAGGAGCCACAGGAGGAGCAGGAGAAGCAAGAGCAGGAGGTGCAGGAGCCACAGGAGGAGCAGGAGCCACAGGAGGAGCAGGAGCCACAGGAGGAGCAGGAGTTACAAAATGCACAAGAGGTCAACCATCAGTAGCCATTTGTGACACAAATATTTAAAGTGTATATAACCCCAAATACAAAGTTCCATTATGTTTGACATCATGTCTCATTGGGGTGGATTCAGTAAGCAATTGCGTCTGCGTAACCATAATTACGCAGCGCAATTGCTTAGTTGCGCCGGCGTATCGACTGCTCCTGATTCAGAAAGGTCGATACGCCGACTGCAGCCTAAGATATGACTGGCATAAGGCTCTTATGCCGTCGTATCGTAGGCTGCATTCTTACGATGGCCGCTAGGTGGCGTTCCCGTAGTGGTCAGCGTAGAGTATGCAAATTGCATACTAACGCCGATTCACAACCGTACGCGCGCCCTACGTACGCAGTTTACGTCGTTTGCGTTCGTCGGGTTCCGCGTAAGGCTGCCCATGCTATTAGCAGGGGCAGCCAATGCTAAGTCTACCCATCGTTCCCGCGTCGCGATGTTTGAAAATTACGTTGTTTGCGTAAGTGAATCGTGAATGGCGCTGGACGCCATTTATGTTCACGTTGAAGCAAATGACGTCCTTGCGACGTCATTTGCCGCAATGCACGTCGGGAAAGTTTCCCGACGGAGCATGTGCACTACGTTCGGCGCGGGAACGCGCCTAATTTAAATGATCCACGCCCCCTACGGGATCATTTAAATTACACGCGCTTACGCCGGGCAGTTTTAAGGAGCGCCCGCGCAAATTACGTAGCTACTGCTTCATGAATGAAGCGTAACGCAGGTAATTTACGGAGGCGCAGCGTTAAACCGGTACGCTGCGCCTCCGTAAGAGGGCGCAATTCCTACCTGAATCCAGCCCATTGTAAACAGTTTATAAAGGCAGAAGGTGCATTCTAGGCATTAAGATAAAACAACCTTCTGTGTGCAGCAGCCTCCCCGGCAGCCCCCTAATTACTTACCTGAGCCCCATCTCTCTCCAACAATGACCACGAGTCCCTCGGCCATCCGGGGAGATAAAATAATAAAACATTTTTTTTATATATTTTACATAATTCATATTGTCATCAAACGTTGCCTTTGATTGTGAGCTCTTGAGAGTAGGAAACTCTTTTTTTTCTTTCCGTTTTGTTATATACTATGGCCCGGATTCACATACATTGGCGCATATTTATGCCGCTGTAGCGTATCTAATATACGCTACGCCGACGTAGCGCAGAGAGGCAAGCACCGAATTCACGAAGCACTCACTCTTAAAGATATGCTGGGTTCCCCTCGGCGTGAGCCGGCGTAGGTGGAAGTGGGCGTGAGCCATGCTAATCAGGCGTGACCCCATGCAAATGATGGCCCGAGCGCCATAAAGATACGAATAACGAACGGCGCATGCGCCGTCCCGTGGACGCATCCCAGTGCGCATGCTCAGAATCACGTCGGAAATGCTCCCTAAGATTCGACGGATCACTGCCTACGACGTGAATGTAACCTACGCCCAGCCCTATTCACGTACTACTACGTAAACAACGTAAAATACGACGGCTGTTACCTGGTCCATACCTTAGCATGAGTTGCGCCTCATATACGAGGAATAACTTTACGCCGGACGTACGACTTACGCAAACCGCGTATATTATGCACCGGGCGCAAGTACATTCATGAATCGGCATATCTCCCTCATTTGCATATGCGCATAGAAAAACAATGGGAGCGCCACTTGTGGCCAGCGTAAATATGCGCCCACGATACGCCGGCGTAGGCAAGTTACGTCCGTCGGATGAAGCCTATTTTCAGGCGTATCTCAGTTTATGGGCACGGCGCACAGATACGACGGCGCATATTTACACTTACGCGGCGTATCTCGAGATATGTCGGCGTAAGTGCTTTGTGAATCCGGGCCTATATATTATCTCTGTATTGCTTATATGGTATATATATATGTGTACTATATATTAGTTCTTTATTGGTTATATGGTATAAACTCTATGTACTTTATATCTATATATTATCTCTGTATTGCTTATATGATGTGTATATATATATTAATATATTTTATCACTATATTGCTTATACAACATATATATATATGCACTATATATTATCTCTGTATTGCTTATGTGGTATATATGTACTATAGATTATCTTTATATTGCTTATATGGTATATACTGTGGCCCAGATCCTCGTAGAATGGCGTAAAACTCCGCGGGGGCGTAACGTATCTCATTTATGTTACGCCGCCGCAAGTTTTACAGGCAAGTGCTTTATTCACAAAGCACTTGCCTGTAAAGTTGCGGCGGCGTAACGTAAATCACCCGGCGCAAGCCCGCCTAATTCAAATTCGGCGGGTAGGGGGCGTATAGCATTTAAATTAAGCGCGTTCCCGCGCCGAACGTAATGCGCGAATGCGCCGTCCCTAAAATTTCTAGACGTGCATTGCGCTAAATGACGTTGCAAGGACGTCATTGGTTTCGACGTGAACGTAAATGGCGTCCAGCCCCATTCACGGATGACTTATGCAAACGACGTAAATTTTTAAATTTCGACGCGGGAACGACGGCCATACTTAACATTGGTTGCCCCTCATATAGCAGGGGCAACTTTACGCGTCGCAAATCTAACGTAAACGTCGTAACTTCACTGCGTCGACCGCGCGTACGTTCGGGAATTCGTGTATTTTGCTAATTTGCGTACTCGACGGGGAAAACGACGGAGGCGACACCTAGCGGCAAAAAAAAAAAAATTGCATTTAAGATCCGACAGCGTAAGAGCCTTACGCCTGTCGGATCTAATGGATATCTATGCGTAACTGATTCTAAGAATCAGGCGCAGAGATACGACGGCCCAGATTAGGACTTACGACGGCGCACATGGCGTTGCGCCGCCGTAAGCCCTTTGAGAATCTGGGCCACTATGTACTATATATGATCTCTGTGTTGCTCATATGGTATATAGGTACTATATATTATCTCTAAATGCTTATTATATTTTTGTACATTGCTATTAAATATTTTTGAATTTAATTAAAAACATTTAAAAACACGATCTTTATACTGGGAGAGTCTTTCCAATATGGCGCTGCCTGGCGAAATCATTACCGGTAGTGTTCTTACATTAAATGTTTTTTCTTTATTTTTATTTTTTTGTCAGCAGTATCTGTAAAACCAGAGATTCTTTGTTCCAAAAAAAAAAAAAAGGAAAAAAAGAAGAGGTGATCAAATACCACCGAAATAAAGCTCTACTTGTGGAAAAAAAAGGACGTGAATTTTTTTTTTTTGGGTGCCACGGCGCAAATTGTCAGTTAAAGCGACGCAGTGCCAAATCGCAAAAAGTGCTCTGGTCAGGAAGGGGGGTAAAATTCTTCTAGGGGGTGAATTGGTTAAGGGAAAAAGAAAAAAAAGCAATGGGAAATTTTGCAAAAATGGTCCGGTCTGCAGAGTTTAAAAGTAAAGCGCAGGGCTTGGCAACAAAAGGGTTAAACCACAGATTGTTGTGACGCTGCCGGTCTATACCTGCGCAGAATGCGGCTCATCGCGTCAGCAGCGTTCTTATCTAATGTCATCTAAAAACAAGACATAGGAATGCTGTGAAGGGACTTTTCAGGTGCTTTTGCGACAAAGGAATTTTTTTTTTTTACAGACTTTTTTTTTGCGTGCTACAGTGACGGCCACGCCTATTTTATAAAACTTTTTCTCTTATTAGTGCAAAACCATGTTGTTCGATCAGCCAATCATGACAAAAAAGAAAACAAATTGATGCAATAACATAATATAATGTTACGGTGTGCAGTGCGGATCACAACCAAATTGTACAATTGATACTTATAGGTAGATTCAGGTACGGGCGCGCAATGTTAAGACGGCGTAGCCTAGCGTGTTTACACTACGCCGCCTTAAGTAAGAGAGGCAAGTACATGATTCTCAAAGCACTTACCTTCTTACTTAGGGCGCCGTAGTGTAATCGCGGCGGGCGTAAGGGCGCCTAATTCAAATTGGTTGGAGGGGGGCGTGTTGTATGGTAATGAGGCTTGACCTCACGTTTTGCTACTGCGCATGCGCTGGGCGCCTACATTTCCCAGTGCGCATTGCGGCTAAGTACGCCGTACGGGCCTATTGATTTTGATGTGGACGTAAACGACGTAACTCCCGATTCGCGGACGACTTACGCAAACGACGTAAAAAATTCGAACCTCGCGGCGGGAACGGCGGCCATACTTTAACATTGTTATTCCACCTCATAGGTGGAATAACTTTAGGCCGCCTAAGGCCTTACGGAAACAACGTAATTCGACTGCGGCGGCCGGGCGTACTTTCGTGAATCGGCGTACAAGCTCATTTACATAATCTACGCCGGCCGCAATGGAAGCGCCACCTAGCGGCCATCCGAAAAATTGCAACCTAAGATAGAACGGCGCAAGCCATCGTATCTTAGATATGTTTAAGTGTATCTCTGTTTGAGCATACGCTTAAACATACGGCGGCGTAGATTCGGAGTTAGGTCGGCTTATCTACTGATAAGCCGGCCTAACTCTATCTGAATCTACCTATTAAAACGGAGTTCCGCCTAAAAAAAAAAGCTACAAATATCGCAGCGGCTGACTTTTAAAATAAGGACACTTACCTGTCCTGGGCGCCCGCGATATCCTCACCTGAAGAGGACCTGTCCCTCGGCTCCCGGTGCAGGCGCCAGCATCTTAACCCTTTCATGACTAAGCCTATTTCTGACATTTGGTGTTTACAAGTTAAAATCCGTATTTTTTGCTCGAAAATTACCTAGACCCCCCAAATATTATATATGGTAGTTTCTTCACTGATAGATTCGGTCAAAAAACAGACGTGTTAATGTAATAGACGGCATCAGACGTGTTATTGTTTTTACATTTTTTTCCCCGGAGCTCACTTTCCATTTACAGACTACAATGTAAAGAATTTGTCTACTTAGAAAAACTAGCGGAAAGTTTTTTTTGCTTCCACGGTCAGATTTCAAGAAGTTCTTGAAAATCCAGATTTTGCAGGCAAAAAGGTTATATATATATGTAGCAGCTCCTGAGACTCAGAAGACCGAGAAACAATTGCCGACGCCAAACCGAGACGTTTTATCCGCCTTCCACAATGAGCGTGATGGATGCCTTCCGAACCTTGGCCTTGTCCTACTTCAATATTCTGTCCACCACGGGCCTGGCCCTTCTCCTTCTACTGCTGGAGAAGTTGGTGGAAAGTGACTTTGAATGTCCCGGAGACGCCATGATGTCCTTTGGCTACAGCCTGTTCTTCATCGTTGTGCCGTGTCTGATCCTCTTGTTTCTGGGATGGAAGTTTTCTGACTTGCCCTGCGCGTCGTGCGGATCCTGCTGGTCGGGGTGCCGCTCCTGCTACACCTTCATCCGAATCTCCACGGCTCCCATGTTATGGTTCTTGATCGTGTTAAGTGATGGAAGATACCTGGAGTGCTTGGCCAAGTTTCTAAGGAGAGGAGAGGGAAATGCCATAGTCAAGCCAATAGGCCAGGTACAAGTTGTTTATATATAAAACCTTGGTTTGAGAGTGACTTGGTTTGAGAGCGTTTTGCAAGACAAGCAAAATGTTTTAATAAATGTTGCCTTGATATACAACCGATGTCTTGATATAAGAGCAGCGTCATGTCACAACTGAGTATAAAAGAGAGGAGCCTCTAAGTGTAGCAATATGGTTACATTTAATGAAGGTACAACATTTAGCAACTTATTGCTACACTTAGAGGCGCCTCTCTTCTCTTTTATACCCTGTAAAAAAATGCTTTGATATACAAGTGCTTTGGATTACAAGCATGTTTCTGGAATGAATTATGCTTGCAAACCAAGGTTTTACTGTATATATATATATAAAATCTCTCAGTAGAGCAGCGGACGGTGTCAGTAGGGAAGAGAATGATGTCAGTAGTTTATTTTTATTATTTTTTTTATCATAACTTTTTTTTATTTATTCTCTATTTTTTACAATTTTATTTAATAATAATAATATTATATTATTATTATTATTATTATTATTATTATTATTATTATTTTTTATTTTTTATCATAACTTTGTTTTAGATTTTTTTTACAATTTTATTTAATAATATATTAACATTATTATTATTATTATTATTATTATTATTATTATTATTTTTTTTATATATATATATACACAATTTTTTAGGAGCTCCATTGGGGGCTTTGGTGTGATGTCAGAGGTCGAAACCTCTATTATTATTATTATTTTTTATACATTTTTTTTAGGAGCTCCATTGGTGTGTGTGAATGTGGGGGGGGGGGGGGGTTAGGTGAGACGTCAGAGGTCTCTAGAGGACATATCAGGTCCCTGATATGTCACTTTTAAGACAGTCCCTTCTTCTGCAGCCAAATAGCAGGGGGAATCTGTGCAGCACAGCCTGATTAGGATGCGCCCAGGCACACCTGGCACACCCTGTGTGCGCACGCCTATGCACAATCCAAATAATATCCACAATCCAATTGGCTGCTGCAATCTTCAGAGACATGTATACATCAGGTACAGGTGCAGGTAAGTGCAACATAACAGATTTGTGCCCCCCCCCATTTATTTTCTGGTGTAGTGTAATAAACAATGTAATAGGAAGGGCCATCTGATTTATTTTGTATTGAATTGTATTGTAACTGCACTGTCTGCACAAATTTTGTACGTTGCTGTGCAAACTGATGGTGCTATATAAATCCTGTATAAGAACAATAATAATAATAGTAATCATATTAATATGATTATTATTGTTAATTATTATTATTTCTATTATTCTTATTATTATTATATTATTTTTATTATTATTATCATTATTATTATTTTATTATTATGAATTATTATTACTAATAATAACAGCAACAATAATAATAATAATACTAATAATAATAACAATTATTATAATTATCATGATTGTGTTATTATTATTATTGTTGTTATTTGTTTTATTATTATTTTTATTATTATTTTATTATTATGAATTATTAATAATAACAATATTAATAATATTACAAATTGTTATTATTATTATTATTATTATTATTATTATTATTATCATTATTATTATTATTATTATTATTATTATTATTATGATTATTATTATGATATAATAATAATAACATTATTATTATTATTATTATTATTATTATTATTATTAACAATATTATTATGGATTTCAAGGGGAACCTCATGCCAAAATAAAAAAAAAATGACATGGTGTCCCCCCAAAATCTATATCAGGAACTTCAGGTCTGGTATGGATTTTAACCACTTCCAGACCTTAGGTGTTTTTCAGATTTGGTGTTTGCAAGACTAAAACAGTTTTTTCTGCTAGAAAATTACTTAAAACCCCCAAACATTATATATATTTTTTTTCTAACACCCTAGAGAATAAAATAGTGGTCATTGCAATACTTTTTGTCACACCGTATTTGCGCAGCGGTCTTACAAGCGCACTTTTTTTTGAAAAAATTCTTTTTTTGAATTAAAAAATAAGACGACAATAAATTTGGCCCAATTTTTTTTTATATATTGTGAAAGATAATGTTACGCCGAGTAAAATGATACCCAACATGTCACGCTTAAAAATTCCGCCCGCATGGCGTCAAACTTTTACCCTTAAAAATCTCGATAGGCGACGTTTAAAAAATTCTGTAGGTTGCATTTTTTGATTGCTCTCGCTCTAACGATCGCGGCGACACCTCACTTGTTGAACACCGTTTTCATATGCGGGCGCTACTCGCGTATGCGTTCGCTTCTGCGCGCGAGCTTGTCGGGACGGGGCGCTTTAAAAAAAACAATTTTTTGTTTTCTTATTTATTTTAATTTATTTTATTACTTTTTACACTGAAAAAAAAATAATAATAATTTGATCACTTTTATTCCTATTATAAGGAATGTAAACATCCCTTGTAATAGAAACAAGCATGACAGGTCCTCTTAAAGGAGTTCTCTGACCTAAAAGTTTTAACCCCCGCTGTGCCCGGGCTGTAAAAAAATAGAAAATAAACTGTCACTTACCTGCCTACGATCCCCCGTTGTTCCGATATCGCCGTCCCGTTCTCCGGTCCCGGTCTCTTCCACTTCCTGGGGGTCGGTGACTCATAGTGCGCTCAGCCTATCAGTGGCCGCGACGGGACATTGCTGCGGCCGCTGATAGGCTGAGCGCACTATGAGTCACCGACACACAGGAAGCGGAAGGGGCCCGGGACCGGAGAACGGGACGGCGATATCGTTACAACGGGGGATCGTAGGCAGGTAAGTGACAGTTTATTTTCTATTTTTTTACAGCCCGGGCACAGCGGGGGTTAAAACTTTTAGGTCAGAGAACTCCTTTAAATATGAGATCTGGGGTCAAAAAGACCTCAGATCTCATATTTAGAGGTGGCCCTCTCCCGCCACCGATAACGGCGATCTCGCGGCGAATCCGCCTCGGAGACCGCCGTTATCGTGTACCGGACCGTGCACACTAAAGATGGATACCTCGGTTGTGGCAGCAGCTGCTGCCGTTACCGAGATATCCATCTTTAAAAAGAGGACGTACATCGTCGTGCGCAGGTCTGGAAGTGGTTAAGGAGAACCCTGCTCCAAAAACAAAAATTAGCGGGGTCCCCCCAAAATCTATATCAGGTCATTCGGGTCTGGTATGGATTTTAAGGAGAATCCTGCTCCAAAAAAACCAAAAAAACAGAGCCCCCCCCCCCAATCTATATCAGGCCCTTAGGGTATGGTATGTATTTTAAGGGGAACCCCATGGCAAAATGAAAAAAAATTATGGGGGGTTCCCCCAAATCTATTTCAGGCCCTTTGAGTCTGGTATGGATTTTAAGGAGAACCCTGCTCCAAAAAAACAGAGCGCATGCCAAAATGAAAACAAATATGACATGGCGTCCCCCCAAAATCTATACCAGGCCCTTCAGGTCTGGTATGTATTTTAAGGGGAACCCCGCACCAAAATAATAAAAAATTATGTGGGGGTCCCAACCCAAAATCCATACCAGACCTTTATCCAAGCATGCAGCCCGGCAGTTTAGGGAAGGGGGGGGGGGTATTTCACATGGATACACAAAGTGGTCGCGATGATTTGTACAGTTTTACTAACGCATGTCCACGTTGCGGGATCTGGGTCTGGGCGGTTTGTTTTACCCCCCGCCATGAAGGGGTCAAGGTTTCTTGTCTCTTACGTTTCCCCCCCCAATGGATGACTTTCCTCTAATGAATATTTTTCTTGTGCAGGTGGTCGGACTCTTGGGTATTTGCGTTCTCATCGCACTCAGGCTCTTCCTATCGAGCTGCAATTGCTGCCGTTGCGCACAAGACACTCGGGCAAACTGGCATGAGCAGAAGTACGAGGAGTACCTGCTCAGAGAGGTTGAAGACGGTATAAGAAAGAAGGCAAACAAGATACACGAAGCCTACGTAGAAGTCTTGGTTGAGAAAGCTTTTTCCGGCGGGAATTGTCAAACCGGGATCAAAGGATGGATGAAAAATCTGGAAACTCTCGTGAGTAAAGCTAAAAAGAATGCAAAAAAAGAAATCAGGAAAAAGAAAAAAAAAGCGAAGAAATGTGCCCAAAAATCAAACCAAATGTTTGCTGAAGAATTTACGGTTTCCTTAAATGCAGCGTTGCTTGAAAACAGCGATATCAACGTCTAAAAACAAAAACAAAAAAACAATGACATTTTATAGTCGACAAACAGAAAAAGCAAAACAACAGACGCTGAAGCTGCAGAGGACGTCTTTGAGGAGTCATTTGTTTGGATTTGTGTTGCCTAATTTACCAAAACAAGCATTGGAGGGATTGACCTGTCAGAAAGGGCTGGACCTCTGCAGAGAGACCACTGCTTCCATAAAGAGTAAAGGAACTTTTTATGTAGCCTGCTGCCAGGGGACAGGCTTTGCCAACTCAGGATGTGGCTGCTTTCTAAAAAATACGAACTTGTAAGAAATCCGGCATGAACGCACGTGTCGATCTTAGTGAACAGTAGTGATGATTGTGCCCTATTGGTAATATTTGGGTATTTTTCATTTAATGTCTACTAATAATTTTGAGTTTGTATGGAAACTAAAGTCTGAGCCAGGGGCGGACTGACAACTCATGGGGCCCCCGGGCAATAGAAGATTATGGGGCCCCCGGGCAATAGAAGATTATGGGGCCCCCGGGCTTACAGATGGCCACCACGCCAGGAGGCAGTGCAGAGCTAAAATATCGGGATTTTCATATCAAAAGCATGTCGGTTTCGGACATATCAGGGACAGATGTAAAAAAATTAATTGAATGTGCAGTAACCTCTAGCAACCAATCAACAATGAGCTGTAACCTCTATCAACTAACCAGTGAGCCATAATGTGTGCTGTAACCTCTAGCAACCAGTCAGTAAGCGGTAATGATATGCTGTAACCTCTGGCAACCAATGCCAATCGCTGCCTGATCTGATTTAGAAAATAGATTTTGAGTCTAGCTGATATTTATTGTATGTCTCAGAGAAGGTGGAAAGCGTAGGTGTGCGCAGCCTATTGCATTAGGGTGTGCACCCATAAGCACCCCTAAGCACAAACACACATATAGGGCAGTAGGGCAATGGACAGTGTCAATGAAGCAGTGGACGGTGTCAGTAAGGCAGAGGTTGGTGTCATTCGTTTATTTTTTATACATTTTTAATGTTACTTTATCCTTTTTTACAATATTTATTTTACAATATTTTTTTTATTTTTTTTTAGGTGCCCCATTGGTGGGCTTTGGTGAAATATCAGGGTTCAAAACAGACCCCTGATGTCTCACTTTTCAGATAGAGAAAGGAACTGAGAACAGAGACTCCCCAGTCCTTTGCTGTGCAGCCAAGCGGAAGGGTGGATTTGCCTAGTACAGGGCCATTAGGGTGTGCCCAGGCACATCTGGCACACCCTGTGCGCACACCTATGATGGAGAGCAAGAAAATGTTTGCTCAGGGTCCAATCAATATTAAAGACGGCCCCGCTCATTAGGATTGAGGCATTAAAGTCCTGGAAATTCTGCAGAACATTTGCAGAGCATCTGATCTGTGTTGCAGCACAAAAAAAAGAGTAAAAAAGAGAGGGGGGGGGGGGAGAAGACAGGGGGGGGGGGTTCCTTTGGATTCCGTTGATTTGGGGTACTACGGTGTGGTTCTGCTGTCTTTCCCAGGCTCTCTTTTATAATCAGTTTATATTCTCTTCTTTGTATTGTGTTATTTATTATATTTATGTAACATTTGTATGTGTGTATGTAACAAAGACACATGCAAGACTGTCACTGCTTCTACATTTGTATCTTTTTGTATCTTTTTATCTTCACATAATCTCTGTAATTGGAAACATTTATATACTTTTGTAAATATACACAACTGTTTAAGTTCAATAAACAAAGTTTCTAAAATACAACTTTGGGGCTCAAAACTTCAAAACTTCTTCTGAACGCTGGAAACTTGACAGACAATAAGCGACAGATTTTACATACGAAGTTTATGCGAGTTTAGTAGCAGTTATGAGAATTTGAGGTTAGGAGCGTTTTTTTAAAGATAACCTCAGGAGACCCTCCAAATGGCCACAATGCATGAAAAACAAGTACCGTATATACGCGGGTATAAGCCGACCCAAATAGAAGCCGAGGCACCTAATTTTACCACAAAAAAATGGGAAAACGTATTGACTCGAGTATAAGCCTAGGGTGTCCATCTGCATGCCTCACTGTGCCCATGCCTCACTGTGCCCATGCCTCACTGGGCCCATGCCTCACTGTGTCCATGACTAGACTTTTGTTTAACATGGGAGTATATGGAAGGGCTGCCCAGCTTTGGGGCTACATGTGTGCCAAGTTTCGGGTCCAGGAGGCCTATGACGGGCCGGTACCGGGTCCCCAAAGTTACCGGAGGAATGACCGTTTAACATTAGAGTCTATGGAAGAGGCTCCCGGCTTTGAAAAATCGTAGGTCCCCCGGATAAAAAACTTTGTACGATTATAGAGGAAGAGTGGGGCTATATGTGTGCCATATGTGCCCAAAATCCGGGAGATCAGGGAGATCAGGCGCAAAAAGGTGGCTCGAGTATAAGCCGAGGGGGGCATTTTCAGCACAAAAAAATTTGCTGAAAAACTTGGCTTATATTTGAGTATATATGGTACCCTGTATTTATCGGCGTATAACATGCTACCTAACCTTAAGAGGGAAGTTTCCAGGAAAAATACTTTCCACAGCCCCCTGCACAGTACACAGACCCCCTGCCCGGGACACAGACTCCCTGCCCGGGACACGGACCCCCTGCCCTGGACACGGACCACCTGCCCCAAACACAGACCATTTCCCCTAGACACGGATCCCTTGCCCCAGACACGGACTCTCTCCCCAGGACACAGATCTCCTGCCCTGGACATGGACACCTGCCCTGGACATGGACACCTGCCCTGGACACAGACCACCTGCCCCGTACACGGATTCCCTGCCCCGGACACAGACTCCCTCCCTGGGACACAGACCCCGTACTCTGGACACAGACCCCCTGCCCTGGAAACAGACCTCTGTGCGGGACACAGACTCCCTGCCATGGACACGGACCCCCTGCCCCAGACACAGACCACCTGCCCCAGACACAGACCACTTTCCCCGGACACGGACCCCTAACCTGCCCCGGACCGCCGGACACAGACCCCCTGCCCTGGACATGGGCCCCCTGCCCCGGACACGGATCCCCTGCCCCGGACATGGACCCCCCGGGACACAGACTTTCTGCCCAGGACCCCCTTCCCCTTTCCCGGACCCCCTGCCCTGGACACGGACTCCACACCCTGGACACGGACTCCCTGCCCGGGACACAGACCCCCTTCCCCACACACAGAACCCCTGCCTTGGACACAGACCCCTTGCCCTGGACACGGAACCCCTGCCCCGGAACGGAACCCCTGCCCTGGACACAGAACCCCTGCCACGGACACGGAACCCCTGCCCCGGATCCCGCTCCAGACATGGACTCCCGGACATGGAGAAAAGATGAGAAAGGACTGGCAGCAATGTTTTCTTAACTTCAAAGTATGCTGGCAGCGCTGTCCCAGGGTCAGGAGAGGTGGGACAGCTGGCCTGACACCCCCCCAATGGGTGGCACCCGGGGCGGATCGCCCACTGTTGGTAAAAAAAAAATATGGGTGTATAAAACACACAGGCACAGTTTACCCTCCATTTTCAGGGTAAAAAAATAAATACAGTAAATTGTTAACAATTTCAGAGAGAAAAGAGAGTAGCAACAGCATAGAGTGCAGTGTGCTTGTAGATAGCGGTCTTATTTTTTGTGTTTTCACTATAGATCACATCAATTGTGGCCCCTAATGCAGGGCACCGAGGCACCACACCCTTATCCATGCGTCCGCCCCCTAATCTACATGCGAGGTGCCAGGCGCATGGATTTCAAGCCAGAGGCTCTAATAGGTTTCAGTTGTGTGACAATAGCAACAAAAAATGTTCTCTATTGTCTTCCTAATTCTCCTCCCGGCCAATCAGGAAGCTTGTCCTGAGACCCGTCATGAGATTGGCCGAAAGGAGAAGCGAACCTATTGCATGCCTATGAGGAGGAAGGAGGAGACGCAATTTGGAAGCCATTGTGATGCCGAGGAGGACATGGGAAGCTGCCGCCCATCACCCGGAGGAAGCGCTACCCGATATATGGGGTAAGTATGGGGGGGGTGGGGTGTGTGTGACCAAAACCGTCTGGAGGGGGTGGCTGTGGGTGCGTTGTTTGCCGCGCCCCCCTGTAAAAGATACCACCAGCCACCACTGGATCCCATCATGAGCTCCGAAGACATAGAAAATTGCGTGAGAGGAAACAAGTTCATTGCTACTGGACTCATCTATTGATGCAGGCAACAGCATGTGGTGAAATATGTGTTTTTTCAACATTTTTATATGTTCAAAAATTATAAAAAATGTTTCCTCTTTAAAACGCAAATGCGCATAAACGAGGCATTTTCAAGGGACGATCAGGACTAAAAACTAGTGCTGCCATCTTGTGGTTGGAAACAAACATTACAACAATTATTATAAAATGCAAAGATAAAATAAAATAAAATGATTTTAAATAAGAACAGCCTAGGAGTTCAACTATTGTTTATGAATGCATTTACCATATATACTCGAGTATAAGCCGAGTTTTTCAGCACATTTTTTTGTGCTGAAAATGCCCCCTTCGGCTTATACTCGAGTCACTTTTTTGCGCCTGATCTTCCGAACTTTGGGGACACGATACTGGCCAGCTGTAGGTCCCCTGGACCCCAAACTTGGCACGCATGTAGCCACACTCTTTCTCTACAAGTGTGCAAAGCTTGTTGTCTGGGGGAACTACGGCGGAGGAGCACCCATTTTTTTTTAAAGCCGGGCATCCCTTCCATAGACTACCATATTAAACAGTAATTTCTCCGGTGATTTGGGGACCCGGTACCGGCCGGTCCTATGTCCCCTGGACCCGGAACTTGGCACACATGTAGCCCCATTCCTCCTCTACAAGTGTACAAAGCTTGTTGTCTGGGGGAACTACGGCCGGGGAGCACCGATTTTTCAAAGCCGGGCACCCCTTCTATAGACTCCATATTAAACAGTAATTTCTCCGGACTTTGGGGACCCGGTACAGGCCGGCCGTAGGTCCCCTGGACCCCAAACTTGGTACGCATGTAGCCACACTCTTTCTCTACAAGTGTGCAAAGCTTGTTGTCTGGAGGACCTACGGCTGGGAAACACTGAGTTTTCAAACCTGGGCACCCCTTCCATAGACTCCCATGTTAAACGTCAGTCTAGTCATGGGCACAGTGAGGCATGGGCACAGTGAGGCATGGACACAGTGAGGCATGGACACAGTGAGGCATGGACACAGTGAGGCATGGACACAGTGAGGCATGCACATGGACACAGTGAGGCAAAGTGAGGCACAGTGAGGCATGCAGATGGACACCCTAGGCTTATACTCGAGTCAATACGTTTTCCCATTTTTTTTGTGGTAAAATTAGGTGCCTCGGCTTATATTCGGCTCGGCTTATACTCGAGTATATACGGTACATACCATTCCATGTTCAGGCCATATGGTCTATAAATATTTTAAACAGAAAATCCACCAGGTTTCCATTTTAGAGATCTCTCTCCTGGTGTGACTACCAAATAATGGCCAGGCTAATATCCGCAAAGCTTGTCAAAGCATTATGTGTTATGCCATAGTAAAAGCCTGAAGGGTGCCTCTTTTATGGCTATAGATAAGTTTAACCCCCATTGGAGAGGTAGTCCACCTGAAACCTGGACACATTATTCAGACAGTAATGTGGCTCAGAACAGGGCCTGACAGGAGGCGGGGCGGGGGGGGGGGGTACTATGTGCGCTGCATTGCTATTCTCTTTGGAGTGACCCAAAATGAAAATAAATTGCTGTGCGCCACTAAAGGGTTCGGGTTTGGCTTGAATAAATGTAAACGCTGTAACTTCACTGCGTCGACCGCGCGTACGTTCGGGGATTCGCGTATTTTGCTAATTTGCATACCCGGCGGGGAAAACGACGGAGGCGACACCTAGCGGCGGAAAAAATAATTGCATTTAAGATCTGACAGCGTAAGAGCCTTATGCCTGTCGGATCTAATGGTTATCAATGCGTAACTGATTCTAAGAATCAGTCGCATAGATACGACGGCCCAGATTAGGACTTACGACGGCGCACATTGCGTTGCGCCGTTGTAAGCCCTTTGAGAATCTGGGCCATTGCATTTTTTTCAAAATTGTCGCTTTATTTTTGTTTATACCACCAAAAGAAAGCTCTATTTGTGGGGGAAAAAGGACGCCAATTTTGTTTGGGAGCCACGTCGCACGACCGCGCAATTGTCTGTTAAAGCGACGCAGCGCCGAATCGCAAAACCTGGCCGGGATCCTCTAGCTGCATTTTGGTCCGGGTCTTAAGTGGTTAAAGCTTACTAAAATTATGCCCGTATACTTCCTTGTGCCCCTGAGACCACCAGAACGGGGTTCCCTCCATAAAAGCTCCAAACAGGAGAGGCTTGAATCTGCTGGGGCGATCTGCGGTAAGAGGCATGGCTGCACGTCCGTCCGATCTGTCAGGAGAGGATAAAAAAAGAGAATGGTGCGGGGCGTCTCCCCTTCAAATTTATAGCTAACCAATCCTGCCAGGATGTGGGGGCGGAGTCACAACCCAGCGTGTGCTGCCATGAATGCGTCAGGAAAAATAACTCTCGTAGAATGTTTCACTTTTAGTTTCATGTTTCCCGAGGTTCAGACTTCTATCATTTCACACAGAAGAGGACTTGGCAGTTCCTGGAGCTCAGAAGACAAAGAGTTGCCAACATCACCTCAAGACATTTCTTTTCCTTCAAAAATGGAAATGATGGCGGCGTTCCGAACGTATTTTTGGTCTTATTTCAATACGCTCACAGCCGCCGTCGTAGCTCTTCTATTTGTGCTGCTGGGAAGATTAATTGATATTAATTTTAAATGTCCCAAAAACTATCCACTGGCCATTGTCTACAGTGCGTCGCATATCTTCGTGCCGTGTCTGATTCTTCTGTTTCTCGGGTGCAAGTTTTCACGTGTATGTTCAACAAATAAACTGTGCTGCCCAGAAAAAGGCGTCTGTTGTAAAATCCACACCTTCGTTCAAATCTCTACGGCTTCCACCATATGGATCATGATTGTATTAACTGACGGAGACTACCTAGACTGTTTGTGTGGAACATCAGAAAACGAAGATGCCATAGTAAAGCCAATAGCCAAGGTATGAGGTATTACTATATATTTATACTGTATATGCACTATATTGTCAAACGTATTGGCACGCCTGCCTTTACACGCAACTTTAATGGCATCCCAGTCTTATGCCGCGTACAGACGATCGGACATTCCGACAACAAAACCGTGGATTTTTTTTTCAGACGGATGTTGGCTCAAACTTGTCTTGCATGCACACCGTCACACAAATGTTGTCATGTTAATAGAAGTTTTGGGGAGAGACGATTCACGCTTTTCAGCCTCATGCTTTTCAGTCCGTTACAGCGCGACGAATGTGCTATCTCCATTACTGGCGGCTGCTGCTGTCCCCCCAGGCAGGTATGGCTGGCGGCTGCTGCTGTCCCCCAGGCAGGTATGGCTGGTGGCTGCTGCTGCTGTCCCCCAGACAGGTATGGCTGGTGGCTGCTGCTGTCCCCCAGGCAGGTATGGCTGGCGGGTGCTTCTGTCCCGCAGGCAGATATGGCTGGCGGGTGCTGCTGTCCCCCAGGCAGGTATGGCTGGCGGGTGCTGCTGTCCCCCAGGCAGATATGGCTGGCGGGTGCTGCTGTCCCCCAGGCAGGTATGGCTGGTGGCTGCTGCTGTCCCCCAGGCAGGTATGGCTGGTGGCTGCTGCTGTCCCCCAGGCAGGTATGGCTGGTGGCTGCTGCTGATGTCCCCCAGGCAGGTATGGCTGGCTGCTGCTGCTGTCCCCCAGGCAGGTATGGCTGGCGGGTGCTGCTGTCCCCCAGGCAGGTATGGCTGGCGGCTGCTGCTTCTGTCCCCCAGGCAGGTATGGCTGGTGGCTGCTGCTGCTGTCCCCCAGGCAGGTATGGCTGGCTGCTGCTGCTGTCCCCCAGGCAGGTATGGCTGGCGGGTGCTGCTGTCCCCCAGGCAGGTATGGCTGGCGGGTGCTGCTGTCCCCCAGGCAGGTATGGCTGGTGGCTGCTGCTGTCCCCCAGGCAGGTATGGTTGGCTGCTGCTGTTGTCCCCCAGGCAGGTATGGCTGGTGGCTGCTGCTGTCCCCCCAGGCAGGTATGGCTGGCGGCTGCTGCTGTCCCCCAGGCAGGTATGGCTGGTGGCTGCTGCTGTCCCCCAGGCAGGTATGGCTGGTGGCTGCTGCTGTCCCCCAGGCAGGTATGGCTGGTGGCTGCTGCTGCTGTCCCCCAGGCAGGTATGGCTGGCTGCTGCTGCTGTCCCCCAGGCAGGTATGGCTGGCGGGTGCTGCTGTCCCCCAGGCAGGTATGGCTGGCGGCTGCTGCTTCTGTCCCCCAGACAGGTATGGCTGGCGGCTGCTGCTTCTGTCCCCCAGGCAGGTATGGCTGGTGGCTGCTGCTGCTGTCCCCCAGGCAGGTATGGCTGGCTGCTGCTGCTGTCCCCCAGGCAGGTATGGCTGGCGGGTGCTGCTGTCCCCCAGGCAGGTATGGCTGGCGGGTGCTGCTGTCCCCCAGGCAGGTATGGCTGGTGGCTGCTGCTGTCCCCCAGGCAGGTATGGCTGGTGGCTGCTGCTGTCCCCCAGGCAGGTATGGTTGGCTGCTGCTGTTGTCCCCCAGGCAGGTATGGCTGGTGGCTGCTGCTGTCCCCCCAGGCAGGTATGGCTGGCGGCTGCTGCTGTCCCCCAGGCAGGTATGGCTGG
The DNA here is from genome assembly GCF_905171775.1 of Rana temporaria. NCBI lineage: Eukaryota > Metazoa > Chordata > Amphibia > Anura > Ranidae > Rana > Rana temporaria. The sequence goes on along the minus strand of NC_053495.1, from coordinate 3,328,279 downwards.
TGGCTGCTGCTGCTGTCCCCCAGGCAGGTATGGCTGGTGGCTGCTGCTGCTGTCCCCCAGGCAGGTATAACTGGCTGCTGCTGCTGCTCCTGTCCCCCAGGCAGGTATGACTGGTGGCAGCTGCTGTCCCCCCAGGCAGGTATGACTGGTGGCAGCTGCTGTCCCCCCAGGCAGGTATGGCTGGTGGCTGCTGCTGCTGTCCCCCAGTCAGTTATGGCTGGTGGCTGCTGCTGCTGTCCCCCAGGCAGGTATGGCTGGTGGCAGCTGCTGTCTCCCCAGGCAGGTATGGCTGGTGGCAGCTGCTGTCTCCCCAGGCAGGTATGGCTGGTGGCAGCTGCTGTCCCCCCAGGCAGGTATGGCTGGCGGCTGCTGCTGTCCCCCCAGGCAGGTATGGCTGGTGGTTGCTGCTGCTGTCCCCCAGGCAGGTATGGCTGGTGGTTGCTGCTGCTGTCCCCCAGGCAGGTATGGCTGGTGGCAGCTGATCCCCAGGGTGGATATGGCTGGTGGCTGCTGCTGGCAGGTATCACTGGTGGCTTCTGCCCCAGGCAGAGTGCATTTGGTATCACAGGGGGGTAACAAGAGCCGGTGCAATACAGTAAGGTGGTTCGGGAACCCGCTATCTGGGCTTGCTAACCCGCCATTCCAGAGCAGGAGGTGACAGGCCACATCAGAGGGCACCACGGGTTGGAGTCGGTTAAATAGGATGAGGAGGATCAGAAAAGACAGGATCAAACAGTCTTTATGCACAATACAGAGGATTAACCCCTAAGGTTCCACAGTGAGTATAACAAACATGCTTTACTGCACATTCACCATAGATCCCAACTGTCCCTGATTTTGGGCTGGTCTTTATAGTTGTATATAAAATGCACTTTTTATCTTTTAAAAAGTGTTCCCCAGCGCTAAACCTTTCATCCAATTTCTAAATTGCTGCATTTGTAAATTTTTAAAGCCAGTATAAAGGAATAGTATTGCTAAAAAAAAGCCCTTGTGAATTTAATTAACCTTTTTTTGGTTAATTCTCCTTTAGGGGGGTGTGGCAGAGGGCGTGTCCTATGCCTACATACGTTTGCTAGTAGGTGTCCCTGATTCCCATCTCAAAATTTTGGAAGGTGTGCATACACACTGAATTTACTGTTGTGGGTTTAGTAACACTTTAAGTGATTTCTTGATCCAACAGGTCTGGCAGTAATCAGGCGCCGCCCCCTCACGCTTGTGCACCGCCACTGAAATACAATACATAGATTCATGCATTGCATGAATCTATGTATTGTCACTGCCGGCAATTATTTAGATGGCTGGCCCCCTGGTGAGCGCAGGCCATCTGAATAACGGCAGCTGGTTGGCTTTAGAAATGCCTATCAGAGCCAGCGGCTCTGATAGGCTTATCCAATTACAGCCTGAGGGCTATAATCGGCTTCCAAATAGTTAACCAAGGGACGCACGGGGTGTGCGTTCCCTGGTTAACACTGACTCACATCTCAGCCAATCAGGTTCACCGGTTACCTGATTGGCTGAAGCGACATCGAGGGTGGGACTACATCGAGGGATCGTAGAGGAGGATCCGAGAATGGCTGACCGAGAAAGCTAAGTACCAGGCGGGGGGCAATCTGGCTGCATTTTAGGGGAAAACTGGCCGCAATTGATGGGCACAGTGGTGACAATTGATGGCACAGTGGCTGCGTTTGGCATGGCACAGTGGCGACAGTTGATGGGCACAGTGGCGACAATGGCATGGCACAGTGGCGACCATGGCATGGCACAGTGGCGACCATGGCATGGCACAGTGGCGACAATTGATGGGCACAGTGGCAACAATTGATGGGCACAGTGACTGCGTTTAATGGCATGGTACAGTGGTGAAAATGTTATAGCACAGTGGCTGCGTTTAAAGGGCACAGTGAGGATGCAATTGATGTTTTTTTTTTTTTTTTTTCGTTTGTTTGTGCCCCCCCCAAAAATTTTGAGCACCAGCCGCCACTGAATCAGGCTTGGGCGTGGTTAAATGTGGTTAATCACAGTTTATTCATAATTTAGAAAGGAGGGGGGGGGGGGCGGCAATTACTTTTTACAGCACTGTATATATACCGTATATTTGTGGAATTTTTTTTTTTTACGCTGACATGTTAAAATACTTTGTCTCACACTTGTATTTTGATGAAACCTCCCCCAATGGAGGACGTTCCTCTAATGGAATTTTTTTTGGAATTCTTGTGCAGATTGTTGGATTTGGGTGTATATGTCTGCTCATCGGACTTAAACTCTTCGTATCGTGCTGCGTGCGCAAAGATCCTGAAAGGAAAATCGTGACAAACTGGCGGGAGCAAAAGTACGAGGCCTACCTGGTAAAACAGATGGAAGAAGGAATAAGGATGAAAGCAAAAGAGATACACGAAGCTGCAGTGAAAGACTTGATTACGAGTGAATATCCCGATGGAATGTTTGGAATTGATACAACCGATGCGTCAAACTGGATGAACAGGTTGGAAGTGACAGTTACGGCTGCCACAGAAAACCCTTCAGATAAAGTAACTGAAATGGCAAGAAAGAGAAATGAAAACAGTGAAGCGAGTGATACAAGTGCATCGGGATCAACCAATGGGGGCGCTGCGGGATCAGGAGGTGGAGCAAGTGATACAAGTGCATCGGGATCAACCAATGGGGGCGCTGCGGGATCAGGAGGTGGAGCAAGTAATACAAGTGCATCGGGATCAACCAAAGAGGGCGCTGTGGGATCAGGAGGTGGAGCAAGTAATACAAGTGCATCAGGATCAACCAATGGGGGTGCTGCGGGATCAGGAGGTGGAGCAAGTAATACAAGTGCATCAGGATCAAAGAATGGGGGCGCTGCGGGATCAAGAGGTGGACTAAGTAATACAAGTGCATCAGGATCAACCAATGGGGGCGCTGCGGGATCAGGAGGTGGAGCAAGTGATACAAGTGCATCGGGATCAACCAATGGGGGCGCTGCAGGATCAGGAGGTGGAGCAAGTAATACAAGTGCACCAGGATCAACCAATGGGGGCGCTGCGGGATCAGGAGGTGGAGCAAGTAATACAAGCGCATCGGGATCAACCAATGGGGGCGCTGCGGGATCAGGAGGTGGAGCAAGTGATACAAGTGCACCAGGATCAACCACTGGGGGCGCTGCGGGATTAGGAGGTGGACTAAGTAATACAAGTGCATCAGGATCAACCAATGGGGGCGCTGCGGGATCAGGAGGTGGACTAAGTAATACAAGTGCATCAAGATCAACCAATGGGGGCGCTGCGGGATCAGGAGGTGGAGCAGGTGATACAAATGCATCGGGATCAACCACTGGGGGCGCTGCGGGATTAGGAGGTGGACTAAGTAATACAAGTGCATCAGGATCAACCAATGGGGGCGCTGCGGGATCAGGAGGTGGAGCAAGTAATACAAGTGCACCAGGATCAACCAATGGGGGCGCTGCGGGATCAGGAGGTGGAGCAAGTAATATAAATGAATTGAAATTATTCGTTGAGGATGTTGAAGAATCAGACGATGAAAAAAACAAATCAAATGAACATTTTGAAGTAGAATCAGAAAGTTCTCCATTGCTTGAATATTTCTGAGTAAGAAAAAAAAAAACAATAATTAACCACTTCAGCCCCAGACCATTTTGTAGCTAAAGGACCTGGCCAGTTTTTGCGATTCGGCACTGCGTCACTTTATCTGACAATTGCGCGGTCGTGCGACGTGGCTCCCAAACAAAATTGACATTCTTTTTTTCCCATAAATAGAGCTTTCTTTTGGTGGTATTTGATCACTTCTGGCATTAGGGCAGCAATGGCATGAGGGTATTTGAAACGCGTTGAGGTAGTTCTAGATTGTCTACCTATGGAAGACACCTCAATTGTCCGCCATTCTGTGGGAGGGTTCTAAGGGAGGGTCATTTTATTGGCTTCGTCTTTTTTTAACTGTTTTTAGCTATACTAAATAATAAAATATATACATTTTATTTATGAGTTGTTTTGTTAAAGTCCATTTTGTTCTTCTTTTTTCCATACAGTTACATCTAGTAAGTTGTGGATAGTGGGGTAGATTCAGTTAGATTTGCGCAGTTTTTACGTAGGCGCAGGACACCGTTTTTGCCCTGCGCCCCCGCAAATTATCTGCACTACCCTCGATTCACGGAGCAGTAGCTCCGTAAATTGCGTTTGCGCTCCGGCAAAATGCCCGGTGTAAGCGCGCGCAATTTAAATGATCCCGTAGGGGGCGTGGATCATTTAAATTAGGCGCGTTCCCGCGCCGAGCGTAGTGCGCATGCTCCGTCGGGAAACTTTCCCGACGTGCATTGCGGTAAATGACGTCGCAAGGACGTAATTTGCTTCAAAGTGAACGTGAATGGCGTCCAGCGCCATTCACGATTCACTTACGCAAACGACGTACATTTCAAATTTCGCGACGCGGGAACGGCGGGTATACGTAGCATTGGCTGCCCCTGCTAATAGCAGGGGCAGCCTTACGCAAAACCAACGTACGCAAACGACGTAAACTGCGTACGCAGGGCTCGCGTAGGGTTGTGAATCGGAGTTAGTATGCAATTTGCATACTATACGCTGACCACAACGGGAACGCCACCTAGCGGCCTGCGTAAGAATGCAGCCTAAGATATGACGGCATAAGGAGCCTTATGCCAGTCATTTCTTAGGCTGCAGTCGGCGTAACGAGGTTCCTGAATCAGGAGCATTCGTAACGCCGGCGCAGGTAAGCAATTGCGTTGCGTAACTATGGTTACGCAGACGCAATTGCTCTTTGAATCTACCCCATTGCTGCTATGGGCATATATATATTTTTCCTCTTGTGTCTGGTAGTTTTGTTGTGGTCGGTGAACTTCTTTTTTTTTTTACACAGCCTGACCTGAATTCTGCTTCCTCCTAGTAGTGCCCAGAGGAAGTGAAAGAGACAAACTTTGAACCAACGCATCCTCCACACACACAATGACGCATCACAAACTGGGGGAAATATATGCACAAATTATATAAACAAACGTTTGTTGACTATCACACCTACAGTATACTTTATATTACCAAAAGTATTGGGACGCCTGCCTTTTACACACACATGGGGCCGGATTCAGATAGGAGATACGCCGTCGTATCTCTGAGTGCGGGCCGTCGTATCTATGCGCCTGATTCATAGAATCAGTTACGCATAGATATCCCTAAGATCCGACTGGTGTAAGTGTCTTATACCGTCGTATCTTAATCTGCATAATCACGCTGGCTGCTAGGTGGCGCTTCCGTATAGTTACGCGTGGAATATGCTAAATAGGTATTTACGCCGATTCAGAAACGTAAGTCCCGCCGGCGCATTTTTTTTACGTCGTTTACGTTAGGCTTTTTTTGGCGTATAGTTATCCCTGCTATATGAGGCGTAGCTAATGTTAAGTATGGCCGTCGTTCCCGCGCCGAGTTTTGAAAATTTTACGTCGTTTGCGCAAGTCGTTCGCGAATAGGGCTGTACATCATTTACGCTCACGTCGAATCCAATACGTCCTTGCGGCGTACTTTGGAGCAATGCACACTGGGATATTTTACAGACGGCGCATACGCAGTTAAAAAAAAACGTCAAAAACGCGGGGTCAAGTAAAATTTAAATACAACACGCCCCCAACATCCCCATTTGAATTAGGCGGGCTTACGCAGCAACACATACGTTACGCCGCCGTAACTAAGGGCGCAAGTTCTTCCTGCATACGGAACTTGCGCCACAAAGTTACGGCGGTGTAACGTATCGGAGATACTTTACGCCAGCAGAAAGATCCGCTGATATTTCTGAATCCAGCCCACGAACTTTAATGACATCCCAGTCTTAGTCCAGAGGGTTCAATATTGAGTTGGCCCCGCCCTTTGCAGGTATAATAGCTTCAACTCTTCTGGGAAGGCGGGTCACAAGGTTTAGGGGTGTGTCTATGGGAAGGCCGTCCACAAGGTTTAGGAGTGTGTCTATGGGAATGTTTGACCATTCTTCCAGAAGAGCATTTGTGAGGTCAGGCACTGATGTTGGACTAGAATTCATCCCAAAGGTGATCTATCGGGTTAAGGTCAGGGCTCTGTGCAGGCCAAGTCAAGGCCCTCCACCAGTGTTGCCAACCATCAGTATTTTTATACAGTGGTTAAGAAAATACTATCTAGGAGCATGGGCGTCCGCTGAAATTTTTTCAGGGGGGGCGTGCTTCGGCAGCGGCGATACACAGTTGCATTTTACCCTTTCTTTGACCGCTAGCGGGGGTTAAAAGCGCCCCCCCCCCCCACGTTAAAATGTAAAAACAAGTAAACTAAACTAACTAAATAAGGGACAACTAGAAACTATGCCGTAGGCTACAACTCTGTGTTGTGTTTGCTCTGCTTTTCCAGACTTGCTAAAAACACATCAGAAAATAGTCTAGTGTTACCTGTGGCAACAGATGTTGGAGCAAACAAAGCACAGGCCTGGTAAACTATATAAAACGGCGCTCCCCTCCCTCTGTCCTCTGGCGCTCCTATCGTATGTCACGGAGCTGGGTCTGTGTGCAAGGTCCCGCCCCCTAGTTCAGCTTGTGTGATAGGCGGAACACTAGATGACTATCAGACGAGCCGAACTAGGGGCGCGGGACCTTTCACACAGACCCAGCTCCGTGAAATACAATACGAGCGCCGGAGGACAGAAGGAGGGGAGCGCTGCAGTCGCCGCTTAAAGCGGCCCCAGGGCCAGTTCGGCTCCGCTCCTGGCGATCCCAGGAGGGGGCAAACGACCCCCCTTGCCCTATGGAGCGGACGCCCATGTCTAGGAGGGTTTGTGAAAAAAATGCTTGTGCTCAAAAAAGTCCAAAAAAGCTAGCTCAATAAAAATGTGCTCAAGAGCACAAAAAAAGCACACGCTTCTATAAGCTGAAATAAAAGCAGGTTTTTTTTATTTTTTGAGCTACAGTGTGCATGAGCTATGAAAAAGTTATTTTTTCTTTTCAAAATGTTTCATCTTTATTCATTTATTTAGCAAAAAAAAAAAACAGCAATGATTAAATACCACCGAAAGAAAGCAAGGTGCGACAGCGTTGAAAGCTGGAAATTGGCCTGGGCAGTAAGGGGGTAAAAGTGCCCAGTAGGTAAGTGGTTTATGCAAGCCTAAAAATAAAGGAGTGATAACATAATAAGCGAGTGATAACATTTCCCAGATGAATTGGTGTACAGACCTTTACTGCGGTCTACAGGGGACAGATTTAATTATTATAAATCTGCGATGGGGAAATAAAAAAATAATTGCAAAACCCCACGGGAGAGTTTCAGAGCGAAATAACAAACAGAATGAAACATATAAAATCTTCTGCATCTGCAACACGACACCAAGGGATTCATGACAACGCTGCCTGTCTATAAAATCGATTTGTAACTTCATATTATAACGCAATATTATTTAATTTATTTACATTTTCCTAATTCAGTAAAGCAATGACAAAGGGCAACAGTGACAGGAGAAGTCATCACAAACTTGACCACAAACATTTTTCACTGCAATAAGTGGCAAAAAGACTTCACCACTGCCGAATCCATTTGTTTTACATTTCAATAAGCTTTATTGTTCACTGAACATTACAAGAGTCGCCAAGCCAAGATCCTTTATAAGGCCTTTCTCCCCATCAGGCGTTTGGTCACAGAGATCACTGCGAAAAGTCTGTAGGGCTAAAAACTTACCACAATTTATGTCCTGAAATTGGAAAATTAAAAGAAGATTATGGGCTAGATTCACGTAGGGGGACGCAAGTTTGTGCGGGCGTAGCGTATTCTATTTACGCTACGCCTTCGCAACTTTGATGGGCAAGTGCAGTATTCACAAAGCACTTGCTCCGTAAGTTGTGGCGGCGTATCGTAAATCTGCCGGCGTAAGCGCGCTGAAATTCAAATTGTCAAGAGGTGGGAGTGTTTTATGTAAATAAAACATGACCCCACGTAAATGACGTTTCTCACGAACGGCGCATGCGACGGCCGTGAACGTATCCCAGTGCGCATGCTCCTAATCACGTCGCAAATAGTCAATGGCCCAGATTCAAGAAGCACTTGCGCCCGCGCAACCATAGGTTGCTCCTGCTATAGCAGGCGCAGCCAATGCTAAAGTATAGCTGCGCCTCCCGCTCGCGACGTTCAAATTTAACGTCGTTTACGTAAGTGAACCGTGAATGGCGCTGGACGCCATTCACGTTCACTTACAAGCAAATGACGTCCTTGCGACGTCATTTGCCGTGAACGTATCCCAGTGCGCATGCTCCTAATCACGTCGCAAATAGTCAATGGCCCAGATTCAAGAAGCACTTGCGCCCGCGCAACCATAGGCTGCTCCTGCTATAGCAGGCGCAGCCAATGCTAAAGTATAGCTGCGCCTCCCGCTCGCGACGTTCAAATTTAACGTCGTTTACGTAAGTGAACCGTGAATGGCGCTGGACGCCATTCACGTTCACTTACAAGCAAATGACGTCCTTGCGACGTCATTTGCCGCAATGCACGTCGGGAAAGTTTCCCGACGGAGCATGCGCTGTTCGCTCGGCGCGGGAGCGCGCCTAATTTAAATGATTCCCGCCCCCGGCGGGATCATTTACATTAGGCAGCCTTGCGTCCGGCTGCTTAGCATATTGCCCGCGCAATTTACGGAGCAACTGCTCCGTGAATCGCAGGCAAAGCGCAATATTTGCGTGGGCGCAGAGAAAAAAATGTGCTCTTTGCCCACGCAAATATTGCGCGATTCTACTTGAATCTGGGCCAATGCTTTCGACGTGAACGTAATTTATGCAAAGCCCTATTCGCGAACAACTTACGCAAACTACGTAAAATTTTTAAAATTCGACACGGGAACGACTTAACATTGGCTATGCCTCATATAGCAGGAGTAACGTTACGCCGGAAAAAGCCTTACGCAAACTAAGTAAAAAAATCCTCCGGGCGCACTTACGTTTCTGAATCGGCGTATCCAGCTCATTTGCATATTCTACGCTGAAATCGACGGCAGCGCCACCACCTAGCGGCCAGCGTAAATATGCACCCTAAGATACGACGGCGTAAGAGACTTACGCCAGTCGGATCTTAGCCTAATTTCGGCGTATCTTGCTTTCTGAATACAGAAAGAAGATACGCCGGCGCAGATTTGAATTTATGCGGCGTATCTATAGATACGCCGGCGTAAATTCTTTCTGAATCTAGCCCTATATCTGATTACATGCTGTGCTTGATAGGTAAGGTCCAAACTGTAATGACCGTTTTTAATGTCATGGAAAAAAACAAAGTTTTTCTCGACGTGATTCTTGTCAAGCCTGCTTTGCCTACACACGGAAAAAAAAAACTCGAGCAAAACGCGGTGACGTACAACACATACGACGGCACAATAAAGAGGAAGTTCCATTCGGATGGCGCCACCCTTGGGGCTGCTTTTGCTGATTTCATGTTAGTAAAATTTGGTGAGAGACGATTCACGCTTTTCAGTCTTCGTGCTTTTTAGTCCGTTACAGCCTGACCAATGTGCTATCTCCATTACAAACGCTAGTTTTACCAGAACACGCGCTCCCATCTCATAACTTGCCTCTGAGCATGCGCATTTTTTCCCGTCGTTAAAGCCTACACACGACCATTTTTCACGACGAGAAAAACGACGAGAAAAAATAGAGCATATTCTAAATTGTTAATGCCCATTTTTGCTCTGGAGCCCACACACAATAGTTTTTTAACGACCAATTAAAAAAATGGCATTTTTCACGTCATGAAAAACGGTCGTGTGTACGCGGCTTTAAAGCAATTGCGCAGAAATCATTAATTCCAAAATGTCAAGCAAGCAATTGGCTGTAGAAATATTCATGGTTTTAGCTGAAAGCAACATGGAGTTGGGGGATCTGGATGCAGATTATTACAATGAGTGTCCTACAGTATTTCGTTCATTGTTACATTTTATCCCTATTGTGGGGTTTAGTGTTACATTTTATCCCTATTGTGGGGTTTATTGTTACATTGTATCCCTATTGTGGGGTTTAGTGTTACATTTTATCCCTATTGTGGGGTTTATTGTTACATTGTAATACTGATCTGTGTATTGAGAGGCTCAACAGAAACATAATTATAAATACGTGAATAGGGAGGAGTAGAGTGATTTAAATAAAACTTGTTTCACCTCAAAGTTTAGAAATAGAAAAATTTGATAAAATAAAATTTAAAAAAATTATTAAATTAAAAACATTTTTTTTTTTTTGGAGAGTGTGTTTGCTGAAGGGTCAATATAATTTTGTGTTTTCTTGATTTTGAGTTTTTCTCCCTTCTTCTGTGCATTTGATCTTTATTTTTTAATTCTTCTTCTTCTGCTTCTTCTTCTTCTTCTTATTATTATTATTATTATTATTATTATTATTATTATTATTATTATTATTATGCAGGATTTATATAGCACCAAAAGTTTGCACAAAGCTTTACAATCTAAGTTGAGACTGTACAGTTCCAATACAATTAAATACAAGAGGGTTGAGACGGCCCAGTGCTCAGAAGAGCTTACAATCTAATAGGGTGGGACAAGTGGTATAGAAGGTGGTAACTGTTGGGGATGAGCTAATGAAAGAGTTAAACGTTCAGTTAGTTGGAGACGTGATAGGCTTCCAAAAGAGATGGGTTTTCAGGGATCACCTAAAGGCAGCCAGAGTAGGAGATGTCTGGTCAGCTTGAGGTAGGTAGAGAGTACAAGAGAATGGGAGAAGCTCTGGAGAAGTCCTGGAGACAAGCATGGGGGGAGGAGGAGACAAGGGAGTTAGAGAGCAGGAGGTCTTGGGAGGAACAGAGAGGACAGTTTGGGTGATATTTGGAGACAAGTTTAGTGAAGTAGCTTGAGGCAGAGTTGTGGGTGGCTTTGTATGCTGTTAGTATTTTTAATTGAATTTGCTGGGCAATCAGAAGCCAGTGTAGGGATTGGCGGCGGAGAGGGGTAGTAGACACTGAGTCTGGCAGTAGAATTCGTGATAGACTGAAGAGAGGATAGCCTATGGAGGGCTAAACCTAAGAGAAAGGAGTTGCAATGGTCAATGCAATGGTCAAGGCAAGAGATAACAAGGGAGTGAATGAGCATCTTGGTGGTTTCTAAAGTTAAAAAAGGGCAAATTTTAGAGAAGTTACGGAGGGGAAGTCTACAAGCTTTTGACAGTGATTGGATTTAGGGCTGAAAAGACAGGTCTGAGTCTAGGATTCCACCTAGTACCCTGGCATAGGAAGAGGAAATGATAGTTGTATTATTGATCTTAAAAGAAAGGCCATAGAGGAGGGCGTGAGCGGGGGGTATATTACTAGCTTGGTTTTAGAGAGATTTAGTTGGAGGAGGTACGACATCCATGTTGATATGTCAGTTAGTAAGTTAGCAATGCAAGAGGAGACTGAAGGAGTGGAAAAAAAATAATGAAGCACAAGAACAAGTCCAGGGTAGTTGAAAAGAGCTTCCACAATCCTCTAGAGCTATTTGGGATCCGTCAGACCCTTAAAGAATGCCAAACCCACCATAATTTCCCCTTCTTCATTCACTCCAATGCATTTTGCCAAAATGGGAACATTTTATCAAAATTTATGGGAAATGAAAACTCTTAATCTCCCTGATCTCTTTTAATGATCTTATCCAATAACTCTTCTGATGGGGATGTATGTAGAATGCAGGACACAATGATGTAAACCTCAGCGTTCTCAGTCCCTCTGGCACATCACAACCCCCCCTTTTGTTAGATCACAGCCCCTCACTTCACATCTGTCCCCCTTCATGTCGGTGTCCTCAATCTCCCTTCACATCACAGTCCTCAGCCCACTTTACATACCTGTCCTCACTCCCTTCACATTGCAGTCCCCAGCCCCCATTAACATTCTTGTCTTTGGCCCCCCTTTATATTAACCCCCTCCTTAACATTGCAGTCCCCAGCCTCCTTTATATTCCTGTCCTTGTCCCCCCTTTTATATCTCTCCCCTCTTCCTTCGCAGTCTCCAGCTTCAGCGTCCTTTCATAGTAGTGTCGTAGCCCATCCAAGCTTACATAGAGGTCGGGAAGCACAGCAGGACTAGAGCTGATATCGGGAGGCAGGGCAGTTCTGGATGCTTGTAGACTTACCTTTGTAAAATCTGAAAAAAGTTTACAGTTGCACAACCTTTACTGATAACCAGCTTGTAATTGTTTGCAAGGACCACCCTGCATCCTAGCAACTACTTAGTTAACTGGGGCAACTCATGTCCTCCAGCACGCTGTGCTGCCTCCCAATGTCAGCTCTGCAAAGATGACAGCATTAGCGAGGCTGAAGGCAAAAACCAGCTCCTAAATGGCACAACCACAGCAGGTCCAGATGGGACAGTGACTTGGTCCAAATCTAGACCATAGTCCATCATTTAGTGATGCCTACTCTAGGTTAGGTGTGGTATCGAATTAATACTTATTTTTGACACATGGCCTTGTTTTCATACAGTGTCTGATTTCCACCCACAGCCCTTTTGATGAATTGCACGGAGGAGAGAGATTTCCATCTTTCGGCTTTCTCTTTGCCATTTGAGTTTAGTCTTGTTCTTTTCTTTGGGATTCTATTGATGTATTTAGTGGCTGTGTCCGGAAACTTGGTTATTATTGGTCTGGTGTACACAATATCCCAGCTGCATACCCCAATGTATTACTTCCTGTGTAACCTTTCTGTCCAGGACATCGTCTACGTGTCGGCTACTCTGCCTAAATTTTTATCTGTTACGATATCTGGAGATACCCGGATCCTTTTCACAGAATGTATCACTCAGATGTTTTTCTTCACTTTCTGTGTTGGAACTGAGTTTTTCCTCTTGACGTTCATGGCATATGACCGATATGTAGCCATTTGTGTCCCTCTCCGCTATACCGCCATCATGAACCCAAACTTATGCTTCGTGTTATGTTCCATTGCCTGGTTTGTTGGGTTTTGCAATTCCTTCGCCCATGCCTTACTGGTATCTAACTTATTTTTCTGTAATTTCCAAGAGATCAGTCATTTCTACTGTGATCTGAAGACCATGATTGAGCTCTCCAGTAGTGACGTCACCAACATTGAGACAATGGTGTCCATAGAATGCCTATTTTTGGGGGTGATTCCATTTCTGTTGACTTTAGCCTCATATATATGTATAATAGTAACTATTCTAAAGATTCAAAGCTCAGCAGGAAGGTTGAAGGCCTTCTCCAGCTGCTCATCCCATCTCACCATCCTCGTATTATTTTATGTACCGTCTCTCAGTTCCTACTTGATCCCACGCTCTAAACAATCCGAGGAACAGAATAAGACGCTTTCCTTGCTGTACACAGCGCTTGTTCCAACGTTAAATCCTCTGGTTTATAGTTTGAGAAACAAACAAGTTTGGAAAGCCGTGGACCTCCTAGTGGAAAGATATAGAAAATGTTAGTCAGTTTTGCTCAAGAGGTAATGAAAAGATCCATTGCAGATCACAGGCAGCTAGTTTCCTGACCTCTCATGAAGAATATAGGAGACCTAAGGGTGTAATAAAATAAAAATCTACATATCTTCATCCTGTGAATCTGTGTGTGCATTTGTTCTGTGTGGATAGGTCAAAAATAAATGACCTAAGGCTATTTTCTCTGCATGTTGAATGTTATTTATTTATACAAAGGGATTCAGGAAAATACCACATTATGGCCACTAGATGGAGCTAATGATTTATTTATTATGGTCATTAGGGCCATCCTGTGGCCATAATGCTGTATCTTCCTCACTTACTCCAGTAATATGAATTATTGACATTTAACCTACAGAAAAAATTGTGTAATAACATTCGATTTTGCCCTATTAACACAGAGTAAATGTATGCACATTTTTCCTGTGACAATAGCGCTGTGATTTGTATTTATTTTTTATAAACACCCCTCTATATAGTTGGTGGATCCTGTTCTCCCCCATCTGCTGGACATTTTTTTACATTACAGTTTTCAGCAATGATGTAGTCTTCACACCTGGCTTTGTTAACAGACTTTAATGTGAGTCTAGACCTTCCAGCCTGTGCCTGACCATCAGTCTGACTTTCATCTGACTTAACTATACTCTGAGGTTACCCTGGTAAAAAAAATCCTGGCAGCCCCTGTGCTGCCCCATTGGCCCTTAGTATATAGATTGCATGATGAGAACGATACGCAAAAGGTATGTTACATATAGGAGACTCATTGACTCAGGACATCTTGCTCATAGTGCACCAATACATTTTGCTTTAAAATACAGCAAGTCTACAGAAGGATTAAAAATCTGGATAGTGGAAATGATACCAAAAGAAAGATCCTTTGCAGAAAGATTTAAAAGCTATGTCATCGGGAGACCTATTGGATTTTTAATCTGGATACATTGGCTCCAAAGGGTCTCAATGCTGGGCTAGAAGTTCACGACACCACCCTGTAATAATTAAGACTGTCCAAACTCTCACTATGCTCCTGTATTTGACAGCAGGTTGTCTTTGTTTGTTATTAACAGAGATACTTTGTTTATTTAGTTATTTATACTTTGTATCCAGTTTCATATATTTGTTTATAGCAAGCCTGCAATAGTTTACTGGTGGTTATGTTGTACTGAGGGTAAAACTCTGAATATCCCAAAGTAAATAGAGATACAGTATACACAACAATTTATATATGTATTAAATATAAATGTAATAATATCAACGCCAATCTATTTTTATTTATTTTATCATTTTATTTATCCACAAAAAAATATTTTTTTTCATTGCTTGTGATCTTAGAAAAGGAAATGAATTGACACTTTAAATGTGCATATTTTAGCAATTTATATACACATTTCATATACTTTTTAATACACATAACTTACATAATATTATGAAATATAGGGTCCTAATCATGTAGAATTAGGGCCAGATTCAGAAGCAGTTACACCGGCGTATCAGTAGATACGCCGTCGTAACTCTGAATCTACCCCGTCGTAAATTTAAGCGTATTCTGGAAACCAGATACGCTTAAATTAGGCTAAGATACGAGCGGCGTAAGTCTCCTATGCCGTCGTATCTTAGGGTGCATATTTACGCTGGCCGCTAGATGGCGCTTCCGTTGAGTTCGGAGTAGAATATGCAAATGACT
This sequence comes from Rana temporaria, assembly GCF_905171775.1. Classification (NCBI taxonomy): domain Eukaryota; kingdom Metazoa; phylum Chordata; class Amphibia; order Anura; family Ranidae; genus Rana; species Rana temporaria. The sequence continues at coordinate 3,313,180 of NC_053495.1, read as the reverse complement.
AGATACGCCGATTCACGAACGTACGCTTGTCCGTCGCAGTAAAGATAGGCCGTTTCCGTAAGAGGTACGCGGGCGTAAAGATAAAGCTGCCCCCTAGGTGGCCTAGTCAATGTTAAGTATAGCCGTCGTTCCTGCGTCGAAATTTGAAAAATTTACGTCGTTTGCGTAAGTCGTCCGTGAATGGGGCTGGACGGAATTTACGTTCACGTCGAAACCAATACGTCCTTGCGGCGTACTTTGGAGCAATGCACACCGGGATATGTACACGGACGGCGCATGCGCCGTTCGTAAAAAACGTCAATCACGTCGGGTCACCAATCATTTACATAAAACACGCCCCCCTCATCCTCATTTGAATTAGGGGCGCTTACGCCGGCCCCATTTACGCTACGCCGCCGTAACTTAGGAGGCAAGTGCTTTGTGAATACAGCACTTGCCTCTCTGACTTACGGCGGCGTAGCGTAAATACGATACGCTACGCCGCCTGAAAGATGCGCCGCCCTACCTGAATCTAGCTATTAATTTATAAGTCCATCCAATTAATATTTATCCGTTTAATAAATTAATTCATGATTGTATTTATTTATGAGGATATATTTACATGATTATTTAATGAACTTATACAGAAGGGTTTTATTCCAGTGTCTCTTGTTTTTTTTTTTCCAGACTCTTTTTTTATTGTATGCTGTAAAACAAATCACTTTTCAGAGGGACAGTGAGGGTTGACGAGTGCTGAATGTGATCGTTCCAAGACTGTCACCGTCATCCTGGTTGTTGTTAGGAAGTCACCTGAACCAATCAGAAAGCTGTACAGAATTGGCTGGTTTCATACTTGTTCTAGGTCTGTCACTTATTATTTAATGCCGCAAGGATGAGAATGACAGCTCTGTATTCCGCCACTTTAAATACAATCAGCAACCAGCGGCTCCCATAGGAAGTGAGGGCAAATCTCAGAATCCAATAGCTTAAAAAGGTTGTAACGGTACAGTACATGTTTTTTTCACCTTAATGCATTCTATGCATAAAGGTGAAAAAACATCCGACGATTCTGTCAGAACGGCAATCTTCCTTGTTTACATAGGTAGATTGCAGTTCTGTCTCCGTTGCTGATGATCGGCGGGTTGCGACAGACATCGAGTCCGCGGTACCCCCTGATCAGGCCCCGCATTCACACCCCCCTACCGGAAAAAAGCAGGATCATGTATACAGTATATACCTGATACTGCACACAACGTCGACCTGTAGCAGTAAAAATGGTCCTACTCCCAATCATGTGACCACTGTGTAATGGTCCTGCTCGTGATCATGTGACCACTGTGTAATGGTCCCACTCCTCCAGGGGGGGGGTTAAATTAGAACTAAGGGTTTTTGTGGTTAACTCCCAAACTGCAACTGTCATTTTCACAATAAAGAATGCAATTTAAATGCATTTTTTGCTGTGAAAATTTCAATGGTCCCAAAAATGTGTCGCTATAAATTTTGTGCAAACCAATCGATAAACGCTTATTGCGATTTTTTTTACCAAAAATAGGTAGAAGAATACGTATCGGCCTAAACTGAGGAAAAAAATATGTTTATATATGTTTTTGGGGATATTTATTGTAGCAAAAAGTAAAAAATATTGAATTTTTTTCAAAGTTGACGCTCTTCTTTTGTTTATAGCGCAAAAAATAAAAACCGCAGAGGTGATCAAATACCACCAAAAGAAAGCTCTATTTGTGGGGAAAAAAGGACGCCAATTTTGTTTGGGAGCCACGTCGCACGACAGCGCAATTGTCTGTTAAAGCAACGCAGTGCTGTATCGCAAAACCTGGCCTGGGCATTTAGCTGCCTAAAGGTCCGGGTCTTAAGTGGTTAAACAAATCCAAAATAACGGAAAAAAATATTTGGATGGAATTTGAATTCAAATAATTTTCGAATACAAAGGGGCAGATCCACAAAGATCTGCACCGGCGCAGCGTATCTGAGATACGCCACACCGCAACTTACTTGGCTTTGTTTTAAATCCACAACAAATTTGCACCATAAGTTACGGCGGCGTAGTGTATCTCTCGCGGCATAAGGGCGCGGAATTCAAATGCGGCGGGTAGGGGGCGTGTTTCATTTAAATGAAGCGCGTCCCCGCGCCGAATGAACGGCGCATGCGCCGTCCCTAAAATTTCCCGACGTGCATTGCGCTAAATGACGTCGCAAGGACGCCATTGGTTTTGACGTGGACGTAAATGGCGTCCAGCCCTATTCACGGACGACTTACGCAAAATTGTACGCGGGAACGACGGCCATACTTAACATTGAGTACGCCACCAGATAGCAGCCGAACGGAAAAGACGTAAGAGAATGCGACGGACGCTCGTACGTTCGTGGATCGTTGGAAATAGCTAATTTGCATGCTCGACGCAGAATACGACGGGAACGCCACCCAGCGGACGCCGAAAAATTGCATCTAAGATCCGACGGCGTACGAAGACTTACACCTGTCGGATCTAACACAGATGCCGTCGTATCTTGTTTGGAGGATACCAAAATAAAGATACGACGCGGGAAATTTCTTTGAGGATCTGCCCCAAATAGTTTTCCAATTTCAAAAGAGAATAAAATAGAAAATAAAGCAATAGAATAGAAAACAAATTATAGACTAGAAAAGAATATGGCAGGAAATAAAAAAATACAAAAGATAATAGAGTAAAACAGAACAAAATAGAATAGAAGATAGAAGAACAAAAATAGACTAGACTATAATAATAGAAACAAATAGAATAGAATAACATATAATAACACAGAATATAACCATCTTCTGAAATTCAAATTTTAAAGAGAATGAATTTGAATACATAAGAAAATAATAGAAAAGAAAAGAATAGAAGAAAAAAAAGAATAGAATAGACTATAATATGATAGGAAATAATAGAATTAAAAAAAAACAATAGAATAGCATAGACAGAATATAACCATTTCCCAAAATTCAAATATAATCAATTTGAATGGATTAGAAAATAATAGATTAGAATAGAAAATAACAAAATAGTATAGAAAAAACAACAGAATAGAATAAAAAGAATATAACCATCTTCTAAAATTCAAATTTCAAATGGAATACATTAATTTGAATATAAAAAAATAGAATACAATAAACAAAAAAAAGAGCATTAAAAAAAACCCAATAAACTAGAATATAACCATTTCCCAAAATTCCAATAGAATTAATTAGAATTTGAATAGAATAGAAAATAAAAGATTAGAATAGGAAGATGGTTATATTCATTATATTCTATTCTGTTTTTTTTTTCTATACTATTGTGTTATTTTCTATTCTATTCGAATTGATTCTATTTGCATTTTGGAAAATGTTTAAATTATTTATATTCTATTCTTTTTTATTGTATTAATTTATATTATATTATATTATTTTATATTCTATTTGAATTTGAGAAAATAGTTATAATCTATTTTTTTTTTTTTTATTCAATTCTATTCCATTCTATTCTGTTCTTTTATTTTCAATCATTCTATTTTGTTCTGTTTTACGCTATTATATTCTTTTATTTTCCGTTATATTCTTTTCTATTCTACTCCTTAATTTTATATTCTATTTTATTCGCTTTGGAAATTGGAACGGATTTCTGTGCACAGGCTAAAATATGTTCCCTATCGTGCTCGCAGGAATTGGACACTGGCTAATGCATATGCGCATACTCTTGTGCGTGCACGTGCCCTGTCGTGCGCGCTGGTTGCTCGCTTGCACTTGTGACAGATGTTGGCGCCAAACGGGCTAATTAAACGCGACCAGTGCTGCTTTGTCTTCAGCAGTGGCAACCGGTGGAATTTTTTTTTTTGGAGAGGAACTACAGACCCCTCAGGACAGTCACCCCCACTACAAACCCCTCAGGACAGTCACCCCCACCACAGACCCCACAGGACAGTCACCCTCACTACAAACCCCTCAGGACAGTCACCCCCACTACAAACCCCTCAGGACAGTCACCCCCACTACAAACCCCTCAGGACAGTCACCCCCCACCACAGACCCCTCAGGACAGTCACCCCCACTACAAACCCCTCAGGACAGTCACCAAACTACAGATTCCTCAGGACAGTCACCCCCACCACAGACCCCTCAGGACAGTCACCCCCACCACAGACCCCTCAGGACAGTCACCCCCACTACAAACCCCTCAGGACAGTCACCTCCCACCACAGACCCCTCAGAACAGTCACCTCCCACCACAGACCCCTCAGGACAGTCACCCTCACTACAGACCCCTCAGGACAGTCACCCCCACCACAGACCCCTCTGGACAGTCACCCCCACGACAAACCCCTCAGGACAGTCACCTCCCACCACAGACCCCTCAGAACAGTCACCTCCCACCACAGACCCCTCAGGACAGTCACCCTCACTACAGACCCCTCAGGACAGTCACCCCCACCACAGACCCCTCTGGACAGTCACCCCCACGACAAACCCCTCAGGACAGACACCCCCACCACAGACCCCTCAGGACAGTCACCCCCACTACAAACCCCTCAGGACAGATACCCCTAAGTACAGATCTCCCTCCTTGGTACAGACCCCTCAGGACAGACACCCCCAACACACACCCCTCAGGACAGTCACCAAACTACAGATTCCTCAGGACAGTCACCCCCACCACAGACCCCTCAGGACAGTCACCCCTACCACAGACCCCTCAGGACAGTCACCCCTACCACAGACCCCTCAGGACAGTCACCCCCACCACAGACCCCTCAGGACAATCACCCTCACCACAGACCCCTCAGGACAGTCACCCCCACTACAGACCCCTCAGGACAGTCACCCCCACCACAGACCCCTCAGGACAGTCATCCTCACTACAGACCTCTCAGCACAGTCACCCAACTACAGACCCCGCAGGACAGTAACCCCCACCACAGACCCCTCAGGACAGTCACCCCCACTACAGACCCCTCAGGACAGTCACCCAACTACAGACCCCTCAGGACAGTCACCCCCACTACAGACCCCTCAGGACAGTCACCCCCACTACAGACCCCTCAGGACAGTCACCCCCACTACAGACCCATCAGGACAGTCACCCCCACCACAGACCCCTCAGGACAGTCACCCCCACCACAGACCCCCTTTAGGACAGTCACCCAACTACAGACCTCTCAGGACAGTCACCTCCCACTACAAACCCCTCAGGACATTCACCCCCACCACAGACCCCTCAGGACAGTCACCCCCACCACAGACCCCTCAGGACAGTCACCCCCACTACAGACCCCTCAGGACAGTCACCCCCACCACAGACCCCTCAGGACAGTCACCTCCCACCACAGACCCCTCAGGACAGTCACCTCCCACTACAAACCCCTCAGGACAGTCACCCAACTACAGACCCCTTAGGACAGTCACCCCCACCACAGACCCCTCAGGACAGTCACCTCCCACCACAGACCCCTCAGGACAGTCACCTCCCACTACAAACCCCTCAGGACAGTCACCCAACTACAGACCCCTTAGGACAGTCACCCCCAACACAGACCCCTCAGGACAGTCACCCCCACTACAGACCCCTCAGGTCAGTCACCTCCCACTACAAACCCCTCAGGACAGTCACCTCCCACTACAAACCCCTCAGGACAGTCACCCAACTACAGACCCCGCAGGACAGTCACCCCCACCACAGACCCCTCAGGACAGTCACCCCCACCACAGACTCATCAGGACAGTCACCCCCACCACAGACCCCTCAGGACAGTCACCCCCACCACAGACCCATCAGGACAGTCACTCCCATCACAGACCCCTCAGGACAGTCACCCCCACCACAGACACATCAGGACGGTCACCCCCACATTTTTTCAGGTAGCCACAAGTCATTTTAGATTACTTTCATTTGCTTCTTACCTGGACATATACATGAACGGATTTCATAAAAGGATCATTATAAAGCCCCCTTGGGTATAAATTTGCCACAAAGCACATAAGATATTCGTCATCAATCATGGACAGGAGAATCCAGATGAGCGGAGCCTTCCCGACTTGTACCATAATGTACAAGAAGTACCCAAAGGTGCAACATCTTGAGGAGAACAAACCCGGAGATCTTCTCGGCCTCAGCAACAAGCCCAGAATGAACAGGAAGACGGCCGGCAGAATGAAGTAGACTAAGGCATATACATTGGCCTTCACTTCATCTGTTGGACATCTGAAGGACAAACCCAGAAGAGTCTTCACGAACAGCAACAGAACAGAGACAGACAAGCTTCCCATCCTCTGACCGGGGGAACCGGAGAACGCCATCTCAATCTTCGCAGGATCCATTCTCTGAATTTCTCTACAGCTTGCCGTAGCCAAAAAGAAAAGGACGTTTCCTGTGAGCACCGTCCTATATATACTGAGATGAAGAATGACTTCTAACTAAACAGACGCCCCCCCCCCCGCACAGTGCCGAGCATTTAGACATAAAGCACACCAAGGTCTCTGAAAAGGAGGAAGTAGAACTGGAGATAATATGAAGAAGAAAGCCACAAGCTCCTTGTGAGGTCCCACAAAACCACCACAAAACTCCACCTGCTAGTAAATATCAAGAAGAAAGCCACAAGTTCCATGCAGTGGTGGCTGGTGTTCCAATTTTTTTTGGGGGGGGGCAAACAAACTGCCACTGTGCCCATCAATTGCAGCCACTGTGCCATCAAACGCAGCCACTGTGCCCATCAAACGCAGCCACTGTGCCATCAAGCGCAGCCACTGTGCCCATCAATTGCAGCCACTGTGCCATCAAACGCAGCCACTGTGCCCATCAAACGCAGCCACTGTGCCATCAAGCGCAGCCACTGTGCCCATCAAACGCAGCCACTGTGCCCATCAAACGCAGCCACTGTGCCATCAAACGCAGCCACTGTGCCCATCAATCGCAGCCACTGTGCTCATCAATTGCAGCCAATGTGCTCATCAATTGCAGCCACTGTGCCCATCAAACGCAGCCACTGTGCCCATCAAACACAGCCACTGTGCCATCAAGCACCGCCACTGTGCCATCAAACGCAGCCACTGTGCCCATCAAACGCAGCCACTGTGCCCATCAAACGCAGCCACTGTGCCATCAAACGCAGCCACTGTGCCATCAAACACAGCCACTGTGCCCATCAAACTGCTGCCCATCAAATGCAGCCACTGTGCCCATCAAACGCAGCCACTGTGCCCATCAAACGCAGCCACTGTGCCCATGAAACGCAGCCACTGTGCAATCAAACGCAGCCACTGTGCCATCAAACGCAGCCACTGTGCCGTCAAACGCAGCCACTGTGCCCATCAAACGCAACCACTGTGTTATCAATTGCAGCCACTGTGCTCATCAATTGCAGCCACTGTGCCCATCAATTGCCGCCACTGTGCTCATCATTTGCAGCCACTGTGCCATCAAACGCAGCCACTGTGCTCATCATTTGCAGCCACTGTGCTCATCATTTGCAGCCACTGTGCCATCAAATGCAGCTACTGTGCTCATCAATTGCAGCCAATGTGCCATTAAGTACCGCCACTGTCCCATCAAACGCAGCCACTGTGCCATCAAATACCGCCACTTTGCCATCAAATGCAGCCACTGTGCCATCAAATGCAGCCACTGTGCTCATCAATTGCAGCCAATGTGCCATCAAGTACCGCCACTGTGCCATAAAACGCAGCCACTGTGCCATCAAACGCAGCCACTGTGCCATCAAATACCACCACTGTGCCATCAAACGCAGCCACTGTGCCATCAAATACCACCTCTGTGCCATCAAACACAGCCACTGTGCCATCAAGTACCAACACTGTGCCATCAAACGCAGCTACTGTGCTCATTAATTGCACCCAGTGTACCTATCAAACGCAGCCACTGTGCCATCAAACGCAGCCACTTTGCTAATCAAGTGCTGCCACTCTGCTAATGAAATGCAGCCACTGTGCCATGAAGTACCACCACTGTGCCATCAATACATCGGCAGAGCGGCACGGCTGGGCATAAGTACGTACAGTTACTTTGCTGTTAAGAGCCCAGCTGTGGGTTGCGTGCGCGACCCGGTCCTGAGCTCCATGACCGCGCCCGTTTAATTATTTCCGCATTGACTTCAATGGCATGCAATACCGCAGGAGGCGCCAGAGAGCCTCGTAAATGTCCGAAAAGGCCCGAGGACAGTTCGGCTGACCACCGCAAACCTAGGAAAGACTCAGTTTCCGAGGTCAGCCAAATTGTCCTCGGGCCTTTCCGGATGTTTTCGAGGCTCAGTTCCGCTGTCCCATCATTGGTATCAGTGGGAAGAATAGTGACCCATCATTGGTGTCAGTGGGGAGGAATAGTGACCCATCATTGGTGTCAGTGGGAGGAATAGTGTCCCATCATTGGGGTCAGTGGGAGGAATAGTGTCCCACCATTGGTGTCAGTGGGAGGAATAATGTCCCATCATTGGGGTCAGTGGGAGGAATAGTGTTCCATCATTGGTGTCAGTGGGAGGAATAGTGTCCCATCATTGGTGTCAGTGGGAGGAATAGTGTACCATCATTGGTATCAGTGGGAGGAATAGTGTCCCATCATTGGTATCAGTGGGAGGAATAGTGTCCCATCATTGGTGTCAGTGGGGGGAATAGTGTCCCATCATTGGTGTCAGTGGGAGGAATAGTGTCCCACCATTGGTGTCAGTGGGAGGAATAGTGTCCTATCATTGGGGTCAGTGGGAGGAATAGTGTCCCATCATTGGTGTCAGTGGGAGGAATAGTGTCCCATCATTGGTGTCAGTGGGAGGAATAGTGTCCCATCATTGGTGTCAGTGGGAGGAATAGTGTACCATCATTGGTATCAGTGGGAGGAATAGTGTCCCATCATTGGTGTCAGTGGGAGGAATAGTGTCCCATCATTGGTGTCAGTGGGAGGAATAGTGTCCCATCATTGGTATCAGTGGGAGGAATAGTGTCCCATCATTGGTATCAGTGGGAGGAATAGTGTCCCATCATTGGTGTCAGTGGGAGGAATAGTGTACCATCATTGGTATCAGTGGGAGGAATAGTGTCCCATCATTGGTTTCAGTGGGAGGAATAGTGTCCCATCATTGGTGTCAGTGGGAGGAATAGTGTCCCATCATTGGTATCAGTGGGAGGAATAGTGTCCCATCATTGGTATCAGTGGGAGGAATAGTGTCCCATCATTGGTATCAGTGGGAGGAATAGTGTCCCATCATTGGTGTCAGTGGGAGGAATAGTGTCCCATCATTAGTGTCAGTGGGAGGAATAGTGTCCCATCATTGGTGTCAGTGGGAGGAATAGTGTCCCATCATTGGTGTCAGTGGGAGGAATAGTGTCCCATCATTGGTGTCAGTGGGAGGAATAGTGTCCCATCATTGGTGTCAGTGGGAGAAATAGTGTCCCATCATTGGTGTCAGTAGGAGGAATAGTGTCCCATCATTGGTGTCAGTGGGAGGAATAGTGTCCCATCATTGGTGTCAGTGGGAGGAATAGTGTCCCATCATTGGTGTCAGTGGGAGGAATAGTGTCCCATCATTGGTGTCAGTGGGAGGAATAGTGTCCCATCATTGGTGTCAGTGGGAGGAATAGTGTCCCATCATTGGTGTCAGTGGGAGGAATAGTGTCCCATCATTGGTGTCAGTGGGAGGAATAGTGTCCCATCATTGGTGTCAGTGGGAGGGATAGTGTCCCATCATTGGTGTCAGTGGGAGGAATAGTGTCCCATCATTGGTGTCAGTGGGAGGAATAGTGTCCCATCATTGGTGTCAGTGGGAGGGATAGTGTCCCATCATTGGTGTCAGTGGGAGGAATAGTGTCCCATCATTGGTATCAGTGGGGGGAATAGTGATGTTTGAAATACCTACCGAATATCAGGATTTTTATTCTTCTTTTTATAGAGAGAATAAGAACAAATGAAGAATGATTGAATATTATTACAATGATCGGCTGTATGCCCGGATCCTGCGGTCAGAGAGGCTGATTTTACTGAAACTTTGAATCACAAATTCCAACACGAGGCAACTAGAAAATAAAGAATTAAATAAAATTTACATTAAATTAAATAATAAAACTAGAATATTATACTTGATGTTTATCTCCAGATGAAGTTTAGTGAATTTTGTTGTTACATTTCTGCAGCTTTCCTTTTGTATGAAAAATGGAAAAAAAAAAAGCAATTAAGAAGCAAAAAAAATCAAACAAGAATAAGACCCAAAGGGACTCCGGACATTATTATTCCTGATATAGATCCCTGAATTCCCCGCTGACCCAACCGGTTCATTAACAATGTTTTTACGTCTCTATAGAACAGACGTTCGTATTTCACTGTAAACAAGGATCGGGGGAGGTATAAAATCACCCTCCTTTGTGGGAACATTTCCATCCGCCGTTTCTGAAAAGTGAATAATCGAAGACGGACAAAGGAAAAGAAGAAAAATTATAAATAATTCAAATATTTACAATTTATAGACCCCCCTGGTCTGTACATTTATCGATAGATCACATGTTACTCGGCGCGGTGTCTTGTTGGCAATAGAAATATTGAAAAGTGACAGAAAAAAAGACCAAGCGGTCCAATCGAATCGCTCCCATTTTTTTATCAATTTATTTATACATATTTGTATTTTATTTTATTTTTTTACATTTTTCTTCAGAGTACGGATCTATCTTTGTTCCCAAGCATGCTTGAACCCACCTACTGTTGACTGACTCACCCCTCCTGCCGGCGGTAATCTCCTTTCTAATTTTTTATTTTTTTTCCCCATCAATACACTATATTGTCAAAAGTATTGGGACGCCTGCTTTTACGCATTTAAATTGTGAAATTTTCTTAATTAGTAATTTGTTTGCAGTCACATAGAACATTAACTAGTTAAAAAAAAAGGGAAAAACATGAATGAATAATTTAACTTTATAATGAAGGAGCTTTTTTTTTTTATGCAACATGAGACTTTAGGGCCAGATTCAGGTAGAAGTGCGGCGGAGTAACGTATCGTAGATACGTTACTCCGCCGCAAGTTTTCATCGCAAGTGCCTGATTCACAAAGCACTTGCGATGAAAACTACGCCGGCGGCCTCCGGCGCAAGGCGGGCCAATTCAAATGGGCGTGTGCCATTTAAATTAGGCGCGCTCTCGCGCCGGACCTACTGCGCATGCTCAGTTGCGCAATTCCCGTCGTGCTTTGCGTCATTTTTTCAAACGGCGGCGCGCGTAGCGTACTTCCGTATTCCCGGACGTGTTACGAAAACGACGTTAAATTTTAAATTTCGATGCGGGAACGACGGCCATACTTTAGACAGCAATACGATTGCTGTGTAAAGTTAGGGCACCAAAAAAAACGACTAACTTTGCGACGGGAAACTAGACTAGCGGCGACGTAACGAATGCGAAAATTTGTCGGGAATCGCCGTAACTCCTAATTTGCATACCCGACGCTGGTTTACGACGCAAACTCCCCCCAGCGGCGGCCGCGGTACTGCATCCTAAGATCCGACAGTGTAAAACAATAACACCTGTCGGATCTTATGGCTATCTATGCGTAACTGATTCTATGAACCAGCCGCATAGATAGAAACAGAGAAACAACGGCGTATCAGGAGAAACGCCGTCGTATCTCTTTGGTGAATCTGGCCCTAAGTCTTTACTTATTGGATCACACTGTGCCAGTCCAAACATATACTATATTACCAAAAGTATTGGGACGCCTGCTTTTACGCATTTAAAATTGTGACATTTTCTTAAGTAGTAATTTTTTTGCAGTCACATAGAGCATTAACTAGTTAAAAAAAAATGTATTAAAATAATTAACTAGTTAAAAAAAATAGTTAAAACATAAATTAATAATTTAACTTTAAATTGAAGGAGCTTTTTTTTTTTTAAGCAACATGAGACTTAAGGCTTTACTTATTGGATCACACTGTGTCAGTCCAAACATACACTATATTACCAAAAGTATTGGGACGCCTGTCTATACACACACACATGGGGGCAGATCCTCAAGGAAATTACGCCGGCGTATCTATTGATACGCCGCGTAATTAAAAATTTTGCGCGTCGTATCTTTGTTTTCGTATCCACCAAACAAGATACGACGGCATCGGTGTTAGATCCGACAGGCGTACGCCTTAGTAATCATAATCGTCGTAATCCGCGTTGAGTATGCAAATCAGCTATTTCCAACGATCCACGAACGTACGAGCGGCCGTCGCATTTTTTTACGTTGTTTCCGTTCAGGCTTTTTCCGGCGTATAGTTAAAACTGCTATCTGGTGGCGTACTCAATGTTAAGTATGGCCGTCGTTCCCGCGTATAATTTTGAAAATTTTACGTTGTTTGCGTAAGTCGTCCGTGAATGGGGCTGGACGCCATTTTACGTTCACGACGAAAACAATGACGTCCTTGCGACGGCATTTGGAGCAATGCACCCTGGGAGTTTTGATGGACGGGGCATGCGCAGTTCGTTCGGCGCGGTGGACGCGCTTCATTTAAATGAAACACGCCCCCTACTCGCCGCATTTGAATTCCGCGCCCTTACGCCACGAGAAATATACTACGCCGCCGTAACTTACGGCTCAAATTCGTTCTGGATTCAAACCAAAGCCAGGTAAGTTACGGCGGCGTAGCGTATCTCAGATACGCTGCACCGGTGCATATCTTTGAGAATCTGCCCCATGAACTTTAATGACCTCCCAGTCTTAGTCCCATAGGGTTCAATATTGAGTTGGCCCCGCCCTTTGCAGCTATAACACCTTCAACTCTTCTGGGAAGGCCGTCCACAAGGTTTAGGAGTGTGTCTATGGGAATGTTTGACCGTTCTTCCAGAAGAGCATTTGTGAGGTCAGGCTCTGATGTTTCCACTCGAATTCATCCCAAAGTTGTTCTATCGGGTTGAATAAAACCGCGCCATTCTACCAACGTAAATACTCGTGCAGCAGTCGGCAAGCGGTTAATAAGAGTAGCATATGTAAGTAGACTGGAAGAGTCTATAAGTTCACACCCATGGGCCATAAAGTAGCTTGAGCACAGGTAAAAGCAGACTAGAACAATCTGGCAACTCCAATTGCCGGACTTCTTTAACATTTCAGCTGTCAACAGGGGAACCCCACTAACAACTGAATGAGTCATCGGTTGTTAAGGCTGCGCCGGCTTCGCTCCTTAACCCCTTAAGGACCGCCTCCTGCACATATACGTCGGCAGAATGGCACGGCTGGGCACAAGCACGTACAGGTACGTCCTCTTTAAGTGCCCAGCCGTGGGTCTCGGAAGCGCACCCGCGACTCGGTCCGAAGCTCCGTGACCGCGGGTCCCGCGGACCCGATCGCCGCTGGAGTCCCGTGATCGGTCCCCGGAGCTGAAGAACAGGGAGAGCCGTGTGTAAACACACCTTCCCCTTTCTTCACTGTGGCGCTGTCATCGATCGTGTGTTCCCTTTTATAGGGAATCACAATCGATGACGTCACACCTACAGCCACACCCCCTACAGTTAGAAACACAGATGAGGTCACACTTAACGCCTTCAGCGCCCCCTTGTGGTTAACTCCCAAACTGCAATTGTCATTTTCACAGTAATCAGTGCATTTTTAATGAATTTTTTGCTGTGAAAATGACAATGGTCCCAAAAATGTCTCAAAATTGTCCGAAGTGTCCGCCATAATGTCGCAGTCATGAAAAAAATCGCTGATCGCCGCCATTAGTAGTAAAAAAAAAAATGTATAAAAATGCAATAAAACGATCTCCTATTTTGTAAACGCTATAAATTTTGCGCAAACCAACCGATAAACGCTTATTGCGCTTATTTTTACCAAAAATATGTAGAAGAATACGTATCGGCCTAAACTGAGGGAAAAAATGTTTTTATATATTTTTGGGGGATATTTATTACAGCAAAAAGTAAAAAATATTGCATTTTTTTCAAAAATTGTCGCTCTATTTTTGTTTATAGCGCAAAAAATAAAAACCGCAGAGGTGATCAAATACCACCAAAAGAAAGCTCTATTTGTAGGAAAAAAAGGACGCCAATTTTGTTTGGGAGCCACGTCGCACGACCGCGCAATTGTCAGTTAAAGCGACGCAGTGCCTTATTGCAAAAACTGGCCGGGTCCTTTAGCTGCCTAAAGGTCTGGGTCTTAAGTGGTTAAAGTGCCGACGTATATATACAATGGGTGGTCAGGAAGTGGTTAAAACAACAACTCAAACACATGCTCAGGAAAAATACACTGGGGTAGATTCAGGTACTGCTGCGCACTTCTTACGGAGGAGCAGTGTTACGTTTTTACGCTACGCCTCCGTAAATTACTTGCACTACGCTTGATCCAGGAAGCAGTAGCTCCGTAATTTGCGGAGGCGCTCCGTAAAAATGGGCGGCGTAAGAGCGCGTAATTTAAATGATCCCGTAGGGGGCGTGGATCATTTAAATTAGACGCGTTCCCGCGCCGAACGTAGTGCGCATGCTCCGTCGGGAAAGTTTCCCGACCTGCATTGCGGCAAATGACGTCGCAAGGACGTCATTTGCTTTAACGTGAACGTAAATGGCGTCCAGCGCCATTCACGATTCACTTACGCAAACAACGTAATTTTCAAACATCGCGACGTGGGAACGACGGGTATACTTAGAAATGGCTGCCCCTGCTAATAGCAGGAGAAGCCTTACGCGGAACCCGACGAACGCAAACGACGTAAAAATGGTACGTAGGGCGCGCGTAGGGTTGTGAATCGGCGTGAGTATGCAATTTGCATACTCTACGCTGACCACTACCGGAACGCCACCTAGCGGCCATCGTAAGAATGCAGCCTACGATACGACGGCATAAGAGCCTTATGCCAGTCATATCTTAGGCTGCAGTCGGCGTAACGAGCTTTCTGAATACAGAAAAGTCGTTACGCCGGCGCAACTAAGCAATTGCGCTGCGTAACTATGGATACGCAGACGCAATTGCTTTCTGAATCTACCCCACTGTAGATTCCTTATAAAAAAATAACTCTGACATCTTTCAAAAAAATGTTTGTTTGTATTTGAATTATCCCCTGAATGTTGTTTCCGCTCATTTTTTTTAGAAGATGACAAACCTTCTGGATAACGAGACGACCACTAAAGACTTTCAGATTTTGGCGTTCTTTAGCGACCATGAAAAGCAGCCTCTCCTTTTTCTTGTGTTTCTGTTTATATATTTAATGGGATTACTGGGAAATCTAATTATAATAACGGTAACCTGCGCAGACGTCCACTTACACACCCCGATGTACTTCTTCTTGTGCAATCTATCCTTCGTAGACATCAGTTACACCACCGTCACTTTGCCAAAACTGATAGACATGCTACTTACCGGAGATAACTCCATATCCTTCGTACAGTGCTTCACCCAGATGTTCTTTTTCACCTTTGTAGGCAGCATTGAGGTCATTTTATTATCTTCGATGGCGTATGATCGCTACATCGCTATATGTAACCCTTTACAATACCACCTCATCATGAATAGAAGGAACTTGGTTCTGCTTTTGGTCGGGATCTGGATTCCCGGTTGCGTCAATTCTGCTCTGGTCACGTTTTTTGCCTCCACTTTGCCTTTGTGCTACTCAAATAAAATTCAACAGTTTTTCTGCAACGTCAAGGCCCTGGCGCAAATCTCCTGCCCCGATACCAGATTTGATGCCCTTATTTACGTAGAAGTTATTGTTCTTGGACTCTGCCCTCTCTTGCTTAGCATGAGCTCTTATATAAAGATAATAAAAATAGTTTTACGCATGTCAGCCAGCAGTAGAAGAAAAACCTTCTCAACTTGTACGTCCCACCTGATGGTCCTTTTCATGTTCTACGGGACCATTCTCTTTATGTACATGAAGCCCACCTCACAGTATTCCAGCGAATTGGACCAAACGTTCTCGGTGATGTATGCAGCTGTTGCTCCCATGCTGAACCCTCTAATATATAGTTTAAGGAACAAAGACGTGAAGAATGCGCTGATCCGATTTACAAAAAATAAAAATGATTCAGTGTGACAATCTGTCTATTTCTCCTGTCATTTGCAGCCCTTTTCTCACCAACACTGTGATGGGCCTACTGGTCATTTTCTTCCAAATCATCAACAAGCTTCTTTTCTCTGTGAAGAACCCGAGCTATCTTACAACAGTTCTGATGAAAAACTTGGTGCTCCTTCCAAGATACCAAGATGTCCACTGTCTGTCTCTTATCTCTAGGTGTCTTGGTGCGCCTTCCAAGATGTCCACTGTTTATCTCTCATCTTTTGGTGTATTGGTGCTTCTTTCAAGATACCAAGATGTCCGCTGTCTATTTCTCATCTCTTGGTGTCTTGGTGCTTCTTTCAAGATACCAAGATGTCCGCTGTCTATTTCTCATCTCTTGGTGTCTTGGTGCCAAGATGTCCACTGTGACTGTTTACCTCTTATCTCTTGGTGTCTTGGTGCTTCTTCCAAGATGTCCACTGTCTATCTCTCATCTCTTGGTGCCTTGGTGCTTTTTCCAAGATACCAAGATGTCCACTGTCTATCTCTCATCTCTTGGTGTCTTGGTGTCTTGGTGCTTCTTCCAAGATACCAAGGTGTCCTCTGTTTATCTTGTATCACTAGGTGTCTTGGTGCTTCTAACAAGATACCAAGATGTCCACTGTCTATCTCTCATCTCTTGGTGTCTTGGTGCTTCTTTCAAGATACCAAGATGTCCGCTGTCTATTTCTCATCTCTTGGTGTCTTGGTGCCAAGATGTCCACTGTGACTGTTTACCTCTTATCTCTTGGTGTCTTGGTGCTTCTTCCAAGATGTCCACTGTCTATCTCTCATCTCTTGGTGTCTTGGTGTTTCTTCCAAGATACCAAGGTGTCCTCTGTTTATCTCTTATCTTTAGGTGTCTTGGTGCTTTCACCAAAGGCACCCAAATGTCTGCTGTCTATCTCTTATGTAGTGATGATATAGTGACCAGACCACCATGTTGCAGCACCACATCCTATAATATAGGAGACTAGAGGAAAAAATATTAGGACTTTAAAGGTGCTCAATGCAGACAATAATAAATGTCATTAAACAAAAAATCATCATTTAGTAATCAACAATGTTAAAAGCATTCCATAATACAATCATACACATTCTTAACACGTTTTTTGTTGTTTTTATTCCCATAGTGCTGCCATAGTATAAACTCCCAACAGGTTTCACCTGTAGGGCTTTTTTAGGGGGCGTGTTAACTGCTAATGATCACAACGCTATATACAAAAGACAAGATAGAAGTCTATTTCGCAAACAATAAATCACAATACTTTAAGAAAATGTTGCCATTCAACAATGTTGGCTTATTCATCTTTAACCTATGGTTTGTCATATATCATTTAAGGTACCAGATACATTTCACAATGATGTCAGACAACAGGCTTGCGTGTGACCATAGGAGGTGTAGAGGGACCAGACTAAAACAAATATCTGAAAAAAGGACATAATTAAACCATTTATAGTTTCAAATTTATAGAATAAAAGGGGATCTCATACCCTGTTTCCCCAAAAATAAGACCTACCCTGAAAATAAGACCTAGCGTTATTTTCCAGGAGGGCTGCAATATAAGCCTTACCCTGAAAATAAGCCCTAGTTAAAAATGCTTGTAAAATCCTATAATCCACTCTATTACAGTATTATATCATGTACAATGTGTGTTTATGTAATATAATTGCGGGGAAGAGAGCTCCGGCAGGTCACAGAAGTGCAGAGCGGCGCTATAACAAATGAATTTGGCACAATTATATTACAGAAACACACACATTGTACATTATATAATACTGCATTTTAACTCAGTTCACACTGGGGATTCCTGACAGGCAGGGAGGGAGAGGGGGAGGGAAGACAGCACATTACATGGTAAGACCTACCTCGAAAATAAGCCCTACTGTGTCTTTTGTTGGCATAATTAATATAAGACCCGGGCTTATTTTCGGGGAAACACGGTATTATATTTAAATGTGTTATGGCCCATTACTTACAATGTGTGATACCAGATATTATCAACAAACTTCTTTCCCCTGTGATGTGAAAAACTTGATCTGTCTTACAACAGTTCTGCTGAAAAACTTGACGGTTCTCCCAAGATCCCAAGATGTCCACTGTCTATCTCTTATTTCTTGGTGTCTCCATGCTTCTTCCAAGACACCAAGATGTCCATTGTCTTTTATCTCTTTAAATACTTTTCTTCCAACTAGGGATGAATAGAGCAATTTGGTTGAATTCGTTTTGCAGGTAGTTAAGTTAAATATGTTATCATACCTAAACCACAGAAAAATGGCGGCCATACTCAATGATAGGACAAGCACACTTGGTGCTTCTCCCAAGATACCAAGATACCCCCTGTCTCTCTTATTTTGTATTTATTATTATTTATTACAGTTACTTACAGTATTTTATCTCTTGGTGTCTCCATGCTTCTTCCAAGACACCAAGATGTCCACTGTCTGTCTATTATCTCTTGGTGTCTCCATGCTTCTTCCAAGACACCAAGATGTCCATTGTGTTTTATCTCTTTAAATACTTTTTTCTTCTAACTAGGAATGAATAGAGAAATTTGGGTTAAATTAATTTTGCAGGTAGAAGAAGTTAAGTTAACCTCCCTGGCGGTATGATTCTTTCAGAAAAAACATGCTAAAAGCGGTACCATTATTTGCAAGGAAATTTGGCGTTTTATATTGTAGGTCTGTAATTTTTAGAAATAACTCACTTAAATCTGACCAAACAAGATTCTAATAGGCATCCCGTGTATTACATTTTTTTAAAAACAAAATTATAAATTATAATATAATAAATAATTATAAATAATTATAACAAATAATAATATAATTATAATAAAAATTATTCAATAATGTAATCAAATCAAAATCACTGAAATTTGCTCAGTTGCAGAATTGTCGCTGTCATTACTTTTATTTTTTTATGACGAATTTCCCCACAAATCGCTATCGCACAATTCTGCAAGTGATTATAATTTATTATCGCTGTTTTTTAGCTGATCTAAAACTATTTTTGACATAAAGGGACACTTTTGGATGCTATGGACAATCTACAGTTTGCAGGGAGAAAAAAAGGTTTTTATTATATAAAATGACATGCAGGACACTGGGCAGACCACTAGGGACAAGGGGGGTGTGTTTTTTTTACATACAGTACTGTAATCTATAAGATTACAGTATACTGTGTGTATAGTGTTTGTTTACGTTTTTGAATTTGGCGCCGTTCTCCGTCCCCGTGCGTCGTAACGTCGCAGGGAACGGAGATCGGCGTCACACGGAGGCACTATGTGAATCGAGCGAGGTCCCGCTCGCTCACACAGCGCGGTGGCATCGCTGGATCCAGGGACAAGGTAAGTAAAAAGTGCCTGTGGATCTAGCGAGGCAAGCCCGTGACTGACACGGGGTTACCGCTCGCAGCAGGAAAATCTAACCCCGTGTCAGTCTCGGGAAGACCGCCAGGCAGGTTAATATGTTATGGTACCTAATCCATACTCAATGATAGGACAAGCACACTTAAGTGGGTGTGGTCCGCATGGACAGAATACTATCTCCCTAAAGATTTCAAGAGATCTTGGTCACTCTTGTATCTTGGTCTATGCCAACGGTCTCATATAGCATTGATAGACAGCTGAATGGAGCTCGGCCCCTGGCAACCCCTTTCCCACCCTAAATTCTTCATTGTTTATATTTTCTCCCTTTCTACTTTTACTCTAGCTCTCTGTCTGAAAGTGATTTTTTTTATATACAGGTTAAACTTTTTCTATTGTCACTTGAATGTAAAGGGCAGGCTCATTGATATATCTCTTTTTTCTTATGTACACGGACGGCGCATGCGCCGTTCGTAAAAAACGTCAATCACGTCGGGTCAGGAGTAATTTACATAAAACATGCCCCCCCCCATCCTCATTTGAATTAGGCGCGCTTACGCCGGCCCCATTTATGCTACGCCGCCGTAAGTTAGGAGGCAAGTACTTTGTAAAATACAATACTTGCCTCTCTGACTTAAGGCGGCGTAGCGTAAATACGATACGTTACCCCGCCTTAAAGTTGCGGCGCTCTCTCTGAATCTGGCTATATACAGTTGTGTTCAAAATTATTCAACCCCCCACTGAAATTGATTGTTTTGCCCAGTTTGACATTGATTTTGATCATTCAGTCATCCTGCTTACAATTAAATCAAAGAGGCTCGTGTAGGTCAGATAAATATAACATAACATTTATAATAAAATAACCACAAATGTCTTTTCTGTGCTTACATCATTATCAGTTTTATTCAACCCCCAAGTGACATTCAATCTTAGTACTTAGTACAACATCCTTTTACAGTTAGAACAGCTTTTAAACGTGAAGCATAGCTTGAGACAAGTGTCTTGCAGCGATCTACGGGTATCTTCGCCCGTTCGTCATGGGCAAAAGCCTCCAGTTCAGTCACATTCTTAGGCTTGCGCACTGCAACTGCTTTCTTTAAGTCCCACCAGAGGTTCTCAATCGGATTTAAGTCTGGTGACTGCGATGGCCACTCCAAAATGTTCCAGCCTTTAATCTGCAACCATGCTCTAGTGGACTTGGAGGTATGCTTGGGATCATTGTCCTGATGAAAGGTCCAACGTCTCCCAAGCCTCAGGTTTGTGACGGACTGCATCACATTGTCATCCAATATCTCCTGGTACTGAAGAGAATTCATGGTACCTTGCACACGCTGAAGCTTCCCTGTACCTGCAGAAGCAAAACAGCCACAAAGCATGATTGAACCCCCGCCATGCTTCACAGTAGGCAAGGTGTTCTTTTCATCATAGGCCTTGTTCTTCCTCCTCCAAACATAGCGTTGATCCATGGGCCCAAACAGTTTCATCAGTCCACAGAACACAATCCCAAAACTTCTGTGGTTTGTCCACATGACTTTTGGCATACTGCAGTCGACTCTTCTTATTCTTTGGAGACAGCAAGGGGGTGCGCCTGAGAGTTCTGGCATGGAGGCCTTCATTACGCAGTGTGCGCCGTATTGTCTGAGCAGAAACTTCAGTACCCACATCTGAAATCTTTTCTCAGTTCCTCAGCAGTCACACGGGGACTTTTCTCCACTCTACGCTTCAGGTAGCGCACAGCAGTCAAAGTCAGCATCTTCTTTCTGCCACGACCAGGTAGCGTTTCAACAGTGCCCTTTGCCTTGAATTTGTGAATGATGCTTCCTATGGTGTCTTTTGGTATGTTTAACATCTTTGCAATCTTCTTATAGCCATTGCCCTTCCTGTGAAGAGTAATCACCTCTTCTCTTGTCTTCCTGGACCATTCCCTTGACCTCACCATGTTTGTAACCACACCAGTAAATGTCTAGAAGGAGCTGAGTATCACAGTCATTTTAAAGCTGCCTGATTGGTGCTTATTAGGCTTTATTGCTGCTCCCTGACATCCACAGGTGTTTTCAATACCTGATTGAAATTGAACTTCAATGAACCTCTGTTCCTCAGAGTGGTAGTCTTTAAGGGGTTGAATAATTGTGTAAATGAAGAATTCACAAAATAAATATTTACTACTGTATTACAAAACCGATTGATGTCATTTTAGTTGCATATGCTTCTTTAAGAAGTCCTTGTAGGATTTCATTCTGAATACAATTACAAATGTACACTAAATTCCCTAAAACCCTTTACAGCATTGGGGGGTTGAATAATTTTGAACACAACTGTATATATATTTTTTAGCAGACACCCTAGGGAATAAAGTGGCAGTCATTGCAACTTTTTATCTCGCACGGTATTTGCACAATGATTTTTCAAACGCCTTTTTTTTTGAAAAAAAAAAACGGTTTTGTGAGTTAAAAAAAAACAAATCTGTAAATTTAGCCGAATTTTTTTGTATAATGTGAAAGATGATGTTACGCAGAGTAAATAGATGCAATACAAAAAGACCCCCCCCCCCCCACCGGGGGGAAAACAAAGGAAATGTATCCTCCCGGAGATAAAGATGACAAAAGTGGACCGTGCCGCATAAAAAAAGGGGTTTATTGATACAAAAAATTAAGCAATCAGATGTTGACCTTTAACGGTTGGAGGATCTAATTCTAAATGTCATAAGGTAATGGATCCAGCCCATGTGTGAAAATTCGAATGAGCTTTGAAGTCATTGTTAAGGATGAAGATGTCTTACTTACTCCGCTTCATAATGATTCTAGTTTGTAACTTGGCTGTAATGGAGGTTCCCATTCATTGTTAGGATAACTAAGGACTTTACTTACATTTTGTATTTCTTTGTAAAAACTTCAATAAAAACATTGAAACGAAAAAATGAAGCAATCACATAAAATCAGACACTTTGACACCCATCACCATCACCCAATATAAAGATTACAATTAGTTGGATAACGTAATCTAAATAAACACCGACTACGTGCGGGATGCATGCAAAATTGCTCAAACTGGGAACTCAGCTGGAATTAATCCAGATGATTACCCAGCATTTAGTGAACGATCAGCCTCTGGACTCATAAAGTCCAAACAGGACATATTACAGAGCAATTAGGTAAATAATTGGGGTAAGCGCTGTGGGTGATCAATGAATGATAACATGACCTGAATTTCACAACTCAATGACACACGGTCCAATATGAGAGGGCTATCACAGTATAACATTCATGGAGGTCAGGGACACTGTGGAGCCAAGTCATGTAAGCAGGTTAGCAAGAGAGCAGCATGAAGATCCAATTCATCAGCATAGAAATTGGATGGTCAGCTGAATGGAGCAACAGTCACAGAGCAATGCAACTAAGGCCAGGGATGGACTGGCCATTGGGACTACAGGGAGTTTCCCGGTGGGCCGATGGCTCAGTGGGCCGACTTCAGTGACAGCAGACCGCCGCCCCCCTCCGCTCCTTTGTCTCTCCCTTCCTGCAGCGCTCACCTGGGGGAGCGGAGAAGCAGCAGGAGGACCAGAGGAGCAGGGGGGGCAGCAGAGGAGCAAGGGGGAGGGTACAGACAGCTGACTTAACAGCTATGGCCTGGGAGTTTCTCACTTCTGCCTAATCCTGTCCCATAAGGGGGGGGGGGCACCGAACTGATTCTTTGCCCCGGGTGAAATAATGTCTAGCTTCCCACTGGTACTGCCTATAAGAGTACCAGTACCAGCCGTTCTACTCTAATAAAGTAGAATGGCTAGTGGCTAGTGAAGGGGGAAAGGGGGTGCGGGTGGCCGAGGGGGGGGGGGGTGCGGGAGTTGTCTGGCCGCCATGGGAGAGACCTGTCAAAGTGGGCCAGTCTGGATGAAGTCCAGGGCCAAATTTTTGTCCCAGTCCAGGCCTGACTAAGGCCCCATACACACGATAGAATCCATCCGCTGAAAAATCCCAGCAAATGGGTTTCAGCGGATAGATCCTATGGTGTGTACACTCCAGCGGATCTGTTTCCGCGGATATTTATCCCCTGGGATGGATTTCCAGCGGATAAATATTTGATGACATGCTAAACAAATCTATCTGCTGGAATCCATCCCAACGGATTGATCCGCTGGTCTGTACAGACTCACCGGATCCATCCGTCCGAAGGGATCCCCCGCATGCGTCGTAATGATTCGACGCATGCGTGGAATTCCTTATATGACAGCGTCGCGCACGTCGCCGCGTCATCATCGCGGCGACGGCGCGACACGTCATTGCCAGAGGATTTCGGCGCGGATTTCAATGCGATGGTGAGTACACTCCATCGCATGGAAATCCGCTGAAATCCTCGAGAGGATTTATCCGCGGAAACGGTCCGCTGGACCGTATTCGCGGATAAATCCTCTCGTGTGTATGGGGCCTAAGTGCAAGGTGCCAATATCGTCACAGGAAGGACTGATTGCCCAACATGTTTCAACCACTCACCGCGGTTTTCATCAAGGGATAAGGAGGGGCATGTAGTGAGCCTATATTTATATCAATTCCGTTGTCTATCGTAGACATTGCATTACAAAAAGAGGCCACTAGATGTCAGATTCCTACAAACTCTCAAAGTCCTATTGGTTCACCAGTTGCATCGCTCTCCACCACTCAAATCGCAGACACTGGTTAAAGTGGTTGTAAACCCACTTTTTTTACTTTTACCTATAGGTAAGCCTATAATAAGGCTTACCTGTAGGTATAAAGAATATCTCCTAAACCTGCACGGTTTAGAAGATATTCCCCTCGCAATGCGCCGCTGATTGCAGCGGCGCATGCGCAGGGGGGATCTACGGCGAAAGGACCGGCCGCCGCCGGACCTTGCCGAATTTAAATCTCCCGCGCGCATGCGCGGGAGTGACGTCATCGCCGCTCCAGCCAATCACAGCGCTGGAGCGGCGATACCCGGAAGACACGCTGAGTCAAGATGATATCTCGCTTGGCGTGGACCAGGTAAGTTCTACACACCTCGTTCCGAGGTAAGTATTTCATAATGAGCTAATATGCGGTGCATACTAGCTCATTATGACTTTTGCCTTGCAGGAGAAAAAAAAATAAAAAATTTTGATGCGGGTTTACAACCGCTTTAATATTAAACCCATAGGCCCGGATTCACATACATCGGCGCATATATATGCCGCCGTAGCGTATCTCTTTTACGCTACGCCGACGCAACGCAGAGAGGCAAGCATGGAATTCACAAAGCAAATGCTCCCAACGTTGCGCCGGCGTAACGTAAATTCGTAGGCGTAAGCCAGCCTAATTCAAAGTAGGTGGAAGTGGGCGTGATCCATTTAAATGAAGCGTAACCCCATGCAAATGATGGGCCGAACGAGCGCCCCGTGGACGCATTCCAGTACGCATGCTCAGAATCACGTCGAAAATACTCCCTAAGATACGTCGAATCCCTGCCTACGACGTGAACGTAACCTACGCCCATCCCTATTCACGTACTACGTAAACGACGTAAATAACGACGGCTGTGTTCCCTGGTGCGGCCATTTGCATTGATGCTGCTGACTTACACCTGCTTTATGAGTCGTAACTTTACGCCGGACGTACGACTTACGTAAACCGCGTATATTAATGCCCCGGGCGCAAGTACGTTCGTGAATCGGCGTATCTCACTCATTTGCATATTCGATCTTCAGAGTAGCCCTCGAGGACCCATACCCTCCATCCTAATGAAGAAAGAAACACGTACATGAGTGAAAAGCGGCATAAACGTAAGGAAAAAATAAATAAGTGTTGGTGAGTGTTGATTGGCTAGGCTTTGCAGCCCTATAACAAGAAATGCCAAAAGGCCCAGCCCAAGAGGAGCAGCGCAGAAAAAAACGAGAGGTGCCGTGACCATGTGCTGGTTCTCACAGTGGGTTTCCCGGGCCCATAGCCATACTGAGAGCCAACCTGGGTCAACCAGCTCCTGGGGGTTCTCAAATCCCAGAAATTAGGAGGCACCGGGCCCCGGGCCCCTCAGAACCCTCCAAGGAAGTAATACCAAACAGCACCATAGTACCAGCAGAGATACTCTACAGCCAGCTATTCCTACCAAAAGGCCAGAATGATGGCGGTGGAGCACCCCCTACTGGACACTTCAAAGAACGAATACTACGCTTAGCCAAATAGGCCACTGGAACAGGAAATTGGGTGAAATTTTCCAATGGGGACAGGTGTTCCGGTGACGACCGCGTAAGTGGGGATTCCCTTTCAGAGAGATTTCCTCTCACTTCCTGTTGAGTCTCCAGACGAAGAAGAAGTGAGAAGAAATCTTCTGAAAAAGACACAGGAGAAAAAAGACATAGGGGCAGATCCACAAAGAGATTACGCCGGCGTATCGATTGATACGCCGGCGTAATTTCAAAATTCCCGCGTCGTATCTTTGTTTTGAATCCTCAAAACAAGATACGACGGCATCCCGGCTAAGATGCAATTTTTCGGCGGCCGCTAGGTGGCGTTTCCGTCAAAATCAGCGTTGAGTATGCAAATTAGCTATTTACGGCGATCCACGAACGTACGTCGGCCCGGCGCATTTTTTTCTGTCGCTTGCGTTTGGCTTTTTCCAGCGTATAGTTAAAGCTGCTATACTAAGGCGTACTCAATGTTAAGTATGGCCGTCCTTCCCACGTACAATTTAGAATTTTTTACGTCGTTTGCGTAAGTCGTTCACGAATAGGAGTTTGCGTAGAATGACGTCACCGTCGTAAGCATTGGCGGGTTCTGGTTTAATTTTGAGCATGAGCACTGGGATACCCCAGGGACGGCGCATGCGCAGTTCCAAAAAAACGTTGTTTACGTCGGGTCACGAGGTATTAACATAAAACACGCCCCCATTAGATCCATTTGAATTCTGCGCCCTTACGCCGCGATAGATACACTACGCCGCCGTAACTTATGGCGCGGATTCGTTGTTTATTCCATTAAAAAAAGATAAGTTACGGCGGCGTAGCGTATCTTAGATACGCTGCGCCCGGCGCAGATGTCTGTGGATCTGCCCCCTGGGATTTAACCCTTCCCTCCTTTATCCTAAAGTTAAAAAAAACCAAAGCCAAAAAAAAGTACACTCCAAAGGAAACAATAAATCTGTATAAACATAATGCAATGTTCCGGAAAGACAGAGGTCCTGTTCTGCAGGTTTTGTCTCGTGCCCTCAGTGATAATACCGCAGATAATGGTCCAAAGATTTCAGACACAACGAGAACAAACTGAATTTCAACAGACGGATTGCTACTTTGCCCTTTTCTGAGGGCGGAATGTTTGTTTTACAAAACATATAAAACCGGAGAGAGAGAGAAAAAGAAATGACCAGAAGCTGCAGGAAGAACTCCACACCATGGAATCCCCCTCCCCCGTCTGGAGACTTCTTCTTCTCACTGCTCTGTATGGGGCACATATAGGTCAGTCACTGCCTGGGTGAGATAGATAGATAGAGAGATAGATAGATAGATAGATAGATAGATAGATAGATAGAGAGAGAGAGAGAGAGAGAGAGAGAGAGAGAGAGAGAGAGAGAGAGAGAGAGAGAGAGAAAGACCAATGATAGATAGATAGATAGATAGATAGATAGATAGATAGATAGATAGATAGATAGATAGATAGATAGAGAG